>NC_045175.1:12200101-12202601 GCF_900700415.2 Clupea harengus | reverse complement strand
CATCTATAAAGTGACGTATTGGTGAAGTTCAAAAGTTAAATCAAATGTTTTACTTGCTTGATTTTATTGTGTATTGCTTTGTTAATGGAAAGTGATTCCAACACCAGAATTTCACCGTTTACTCTTTCACGCCATTACACACACACACACAAACACGTCTTTCAAGCCATTGGGCACAGACCAGACTAACACCCACCCCCACACGCACACACACACACACACACACCCTCACACGGGTGCATGCCTGTGTGTCTGTGTGTGCCTATGTGTGCGTGTGTGTGCTGTGCTGTGCACAGACTTTTTGTGAGGCAGCATCCAGGCTAATAACGCTAATAATGAGCAATTATTCAATTATTATTTAATAATTAATATTATTAGCCATGTTATTCTCAGCATAGTGAGAGCATCCAGGCTAATAATGCTAATAATGACCACTGTGGCCCATGTTATTCTCAGCGTGGGGCGCAATAAGGAGGCGACACCTTCACTATCCCTGGGCAGCAAGAATGTTCTTCAGTGTATGTTTCGTCCGTCTGTGTCTGCACATGGAACCATAGTTACTGACATTCTAGAACAGATAATTGTCCGTTACATCATGACACCATAGTAACTGAACATTCTGGAACAGACTTGGTCCAGTTCTGGTAAAGACCTGGAGGATGCAGGGTCTGCTGCAGACTGGTTGGAGTGGCACACATATACACACACACACACACACACACACACACACACACACACACATGCATAGAGAGATGAAGGGAGATGAGTCACAGGCCACAAGAATGGCCCGCAGGCACCTTCTGAAAATGAACGGCAACATGAACACACAAGTATAGTGCCAATCTTAAACGGCAAAACACTTTTTTTTTCTATTACATCGTGTCAGCTTGCCATTACCCTAATAAAAAAATCCCAATCTATGTCATGAATTAGATCACTAGTTAGGCCAACAGTTAAGCTATATCCCGAACTCAAATAGTTTACGTTTGAAGGGCACTGTGGTGCAAACAGTAGCCTCGACCACATTCGGGCTTGACGCCCATGGAGGGCACGGGTTCGAATCCGGCCCGATGTCATTTCTCCTGTCCACTCCCCACCTCTTCTCCCTCTCATTTCCTGTCCCACTCTTCACTAATCTATCAATTAAAGGCATAAAAGCCCAAAAACAAATCTTTAAAAAAAAAAAAAAAAATAGTTTACGTTTGTCACTATCAGAAGGGGACCTGCTGTCAAAACTTCCACTACAACTTCATTCCTGGAAGATACCCAGAGTAGGTGGAGCTTTTTTAGTCTGGATTGCGCAACAAGCATATTTAAGGCTTCTATTTGGGCCTGTGTTGAACAGCACGCAGCTAAACAAGACATTCCGGAGTCCAGCTCAAAATG
Source organism: Clupea harengus (assembly GCF_900700415.2). Taxonomy (NCBI): domain Eukaryota; kingdom Metazoa; phylum Chordata; class Actinopteri; order Clupeiformes; family Clupeidae; genus Clupea; species Clupea harengus. The sequence continues at coordinate 12,201,215 of NC_045175.1, read as the reverse complement.
ATTACAGGAGGTCTGAAAAGAAGGCCGTTCTGTCCCAGTGACGAGCAGGCAGGGAGGGAGGGAGCGCCGACCTACGGAGAGGAGCCGTTGCTACTATTCACGGGAACCGTGGAATGTTATGGAACAACAAGTTTCCGAAACAGTTAGGCTAAACAAAGTGTTCAAAACTTTCTGACTGACTCTGATTTTATGAGGCGTAAGTACATAGCTATATGTGCTATATATCTCTAGCCTGTTCAGACACGCCCCAAAAGAGTCGCAATCTCACGAAACTTGGAACACTGGCCAGCGAATGAGGCTAACTGCGAGGAATAGACAGACACACGAGTAGGTTGAGATCTCCAGTCAACAATTTACGAGTAATCTTAACGTTGAGTGTGTGCTGTGTGTATGTATGTGTATGTGTGTGTGTGTGTGTGTGTGTGTGTATGTGTGTGTGCGTGCGTGCGCGTGCATGCATGCATGCGCAAGCGGCTCATCAACCCCATCCTTAATGAAAACCACAAATGCATGTCACGTTATATAAGACATTTTAGTTTTCCACTCTTGCAAAAAAAAAAAACAACAACTTACTCCTGGTCTTTTCCAAACGACGCCCCTAGTTTTGGACGAATTGGGCCCGAGCTCGTTGAAGCCCAGAGACTCGGGTGCGGCGGAGAAAGTTGGATCAGTGAAAAGTTTCCCCTGGCTCAGGCACTGGCTCCTCAGCGCTTCAAAGTCCTGGTTCGAGTACTTCACGGCGTTGCTGTTAGTCCCGAACCCCGCTGCCAGGGCTCGCTTCTTGGCCAGGTTCGATGCCACTCCTGCCATCGTGTTTTAAAGGGTGAAACGTGGAAGAAAAAAAAAAGTTCTTCTTTCTTTCTCTCCCTCTCGACAGTTCAAGTATAGGCAACGTCCTCCTGCGAAACAAACTAGAACAAGGATAGCGCCGCGCACAGATGCGGTGGGTGACTCTGGAGTGACTTAACTTCATAAACACTCCCCGCCCCAGGCGTGGTCTCTCGTCATGAGCTGGCTCGCTCGCTCCCTGACATCGAACAGGAAGAACTGAAGGGTGTGCGACTGTAAATTAGACAAGTTATGTTTGGAGGTTGAAGGGCGCTTAATATGTATC
>NC_045175.1:12180101-12192601 GCF_900700415.2 Clupea harengus | reverse complement strand
ATAAGGATGGCCTCATGGCCAATGTCGTTTCCCAAGATCATCACAAGTATTTACCTTTTTATTTTTGCGAACTCAAGTAAAGTACGAAGACATTTACCTTTAGTCTTCTGCTGTCGTGTGTCTTCTTCTTCTTCTTCTTCTTCGCTGTCGTGTGTAGTGTCGAAACTCCGTGGTTACCAGTGCATCTTTCAAAAAGGAATTTTCTATTTGGGCGCGCAAAGATGTTGAAGTAGTGATGTGATTGGTCAATGTTTTAACACATGTTGTGTGCGTCCAATCGTTAGATCAAACAACACACAATTTGTAGAAAACAACACAATATGTGTCTGATTGGTAATAACACAAACATTGTGTCAGCTAACAACACATTTGTTTTAAGAGTGTACCCAGTCATTGTAGAGCTCTTCTTTATGTCTCTTTTCATGAAGAGGTGTGTGTGTGTGTGTGTGTGTGTGTGTGTGTGAGTGTGTGAGGTGAACAAGTTTGTTTGGGAGGTGGTGGCTTTTGCAGCATATGTACTGCATCGTAAGGCTTAAATGTATGGATAGCTTTCCTTTCAGTGTTAACCCTTGAGCGCACATACCCCCTTTCTTACAGATGCACAGTTACATTGTAGAGAAACTCACTCATACACACTCAGATTGAGACCGAAGCACACTCACACTGTGACATACACACACACACACACACACACACACACACACACACACACACACGTAGATTTGTTTGGGCTCTTAGATGTGACTGTCACACTGAAACAGGTAGTTTGAATTTCACGGTGTTGACATTTTGTGAGTATCACGACTATTTGTGATTGTGAAATCATACGTTGTTCTAACCTGAATCAGTTTGGGAGAGATTAACAGTGTTCTAACCCTCACGCTAGGGGGAAGCCCTAATGCATAGTGTAAGGCCTAATGTGTGTTCAGCTGACACAGTGGTATAGTGGGCGACAGTGGTACAGGAGGTAGAGAAGTCGTTTAGTAATCAGAAGGTTGCTAGTTCGATTCCCTGTCGAAGTGTCCTTGAGCAAGGCACTGAACCCCCAATTGCTCCTGATGTAAATGTAAATGTAAAATGTGTATACATATTTAAGTCGCTTTGGATAAAAGCGTCTGCTAAATGTAAAGTGGTGTGGTGGTTAGAGCAGTGTTTGAGTAGGCCTGCTTCTCACTTCAAATCTCAGCTCAGACGCCTTTTACTCTGATTTCTTAGTCCAACTGCAGCCATTTTGAACAGATATTAACACTTCCGGTGAGCTGCAGTCACACAGAGGAGTAGGCAGTTAGATCACGGTGTCAGTAGGTCACATGATGGAATATCAGCTCCGGTGTGTTTATCCACTGGTTTCTTATTCTAACCCGGGGGGCACAGTGGCGTGGGCTCCAGGGGCACAGTGGCGTGGGCGCAGTGGCGTGGGCTCCAGGGGCACAGTGGTGTGGGCACAGTGGCGTGGGCACAGTGGCGTGGGCACAGTGGCGTGGGCACAGTGGCGTGGGCACAGTGGCGTGGGCACAGTGGCGTGGGCACAGTGGCGTGGGCTCCAGGGGCACAGTGGCGTGGGCACAGTGGCGTGGGCACAGTGGTGTGGGCGCAGTGGTGTGGGCAGGTAGAGCATTGTGTTAGAGGCTCTGCTCCTCATGTTACCATAGGTTCAGACTCTCTTCTAACACTTTCTATTATAAACCCCTTCTAACAATTCGTAACCCGTATGTTTTGTTCCCTGTTTTAGCCTGAATCAATTTAGAAGACATTCACAATTTCTAATTTCTAATTTCTAATTTCTAATTTCTAATTTCTAACCCTAATCCTAGAGGTTACCCGTTTCAGCTGCTTTTTTACTCTAACCCGTACCCTCATCCTAATCCTAACCCTCATCCTAATCCTAACCCTTATGCTAGTCCTAACCAGGTTGACATAGTTTAAAGAAACACCAGCAGCAGGGCCCATTGACCCATTGGAGCCAGTGGCTAAACCATAGTGTGTGAATGTCAGTTTATTATGGGGTGATGGGTTCAAAGCTCAATGTAGCTTCCTTTAACCTAATCTTAATCTTTTGTTTGAACTGAATCTTGATTTCAGTATTTAATGTAATTTATTCACATTGTTATGTTTTGTTTGTTTTTCATGCACTTACATTACAAGCACTTCAAGCCCCAAAATCTGAAGCCAAATAAGGGGAGTGGCCCATGAAGTATATATTATTACTTTATTTATCTATTTATTTATGTATACAACAAATATTTTGTATCTCTCTTTAGGTGTGGTACCCACACACACACAGAACTAGACTCTGTACTAGACTGTGTTTTATTTTCCCATGCTCATTTTTTGTTGTTAAGCTTTTACAGTAAGTACAGGTCTATCAAATCAATGCAAAAAGAATACATTTTGAAAAGCAAACCAGGTCATTGGTACTGTGAATACATTTCTGTGTGTCAGTGAAGAAATATCCCCTACTAGATTCATGTTGCTAGGCGACGGGTAAACACTGGTCAGTCAATAACCCAAAACAAACATGAGGACTGAACTGCGATTGTGGCTTTGCTCCTGGTTCACTTGGTGCTATTAAAAAAATCAAAAAATCATAACTGTTCTAAGAGTGTTCTAAGAGTGTTGGGGTTCTAAGAGTGTTGGGGTCCTAAGAGTGTTCTAAGAGTGTTGGGGTTTTAAGAGTGTTGGGGTCCTAAGAGTGTTCTAAGAGTGTTGGGGTCCTAAGAGTGTTCTAAGAGTGTTGGGGTTTTAAGAGTGTTGGGGTCCTAAGAGTGTTCTAAGAGTGTTGGGGTCCTAAGAGTGTTGGGGTCCTAAGAGTGTTGGGGTCTTAAGAGTATTCTAAGAGTGTTGGGGTCCTAAGAGTGTTCTAAGAGTGTTCTAAGAGTGTTGGGGTCCTAAGAGTGTTCTAAGAGTGTTCTAAGAGTGTTGGGGTCCTAAGAGTGTTGGGGTCCTAAGAGTATTCTAAGAGTGTTGGGGTCCTAAGAGTGTTGGGGTCCTAAGAGTATTCTAAGAGTGTTGGGGTCCTAAGAGTGTTGGGGTCCTAAGAGTATTCTAAGAGTGTTGGGGTCCTAAGAGTGTTCTAAGAGTGTTCTAAGAGTGTTGGGGTCCTAAGAGTGTTGGGGTCCTAAGAGTATTCTAAGAGTGTTGGGGTCCTAAGAGTGTTGGGGTCCTAAGAGTGTTCTAAGAGTGTTGGGGTCCTAAGAGTGTTCTAAGAGTGTTCTAAGAGTGTTCTAAGAGTGTTGGGGCCCCAGGAGTGTTGGGGTCCTAAGAGTGTTGGGGTCCCAGGCAGTGGCCAGTGTTGTTTGTCCTGTATCAGACATGTGTGGACCTCACCGACAATGCCTTTTGATGTTGCTAGGTGACTGCTGGTTGCTGGCGGCGATTGCCTCCCTGACTCTGGATAAGGACATCCTGGCCCGCGTGGTTCCTCAGGATCAGAGTTTCCAGGACAACTACGCCGGCATCTTTCACTTCCAGGTCAGTTTCTTGATCCAGCCCCGGTTCGCTACAGATCAGGGCCAGCTGAAACCAAACCACGAGGATTCTCACGTCCATGACAAAGTTTTCGTACCCAGGGTGCACTAATGTATCTACAGGAAAGGCGCTGCTTGAGGCTTTTGGTGTGGTTTGAACTCACAGCTTGTAAGTTGTACCACACACTAACCAATTGCGCTAACCAACCACTAACCAATTGAGTCCACCACTGGAATGTTAGGTTATTTTTTATATTTTGCCAAATGTCCATTGAGATGGCAATTTATTTAGAAATGTCAGCCCTGCATACTGCAACATAATAACCGGCATAAAATGTGAGCCAGCTGAACAAAACCGCCACTTCTTTCCTGTCATTTCTTTCAACCCTGGTTTTATAGCCTAGGCCAATCTCATCCAAAAGTTAATGGTTCAGCTTGTCTGGATTTAAGCTTTTAGCAACAGGTATATAATCTACAATATGAAAAGTTAGATGATCGACCTCTCATTTTCCTTTTTTTTTAAAGACTCTCCGACTGGTTTGTTTTGACACTGTGCTGAGACCGGAAATAGTGTGGTAGAAGTAGCTGTCCAAGACCGTGTGTGCCATAAACCTTTCGACAGTATGCATGTGGGACTCTCATCAGGCAGTGACAAGGTTATGATATGTAACTGGAGGCTTTCATTCGCACTTGTTTTCAGTCTTAAGCCTGTTCTCTCAATTGTACCAATGGTAGTGTTTTTGCACCTAAAGGTCGACTGCTCCAGGTGAGGCTCGAACTCACAACCTCGGCATTGCTCATCTTGTACTGTCTTATAAGTACCGCGCGCTAACCGATTGCGCCACTGGAGCCCACAGCATCAGAGTGTCCAGGAGTGTTCTTGGCCATGAACAGCTTTGGTGTAGTATAGTCTCCCTGACTCTGGATAAGGACATCCTGGATCAGAGTGTCCAGGACAACTACGGCAGAATCTTTCACTTCCAGGTCAGTTTCTTTGACCTCTCAGAGGACAGCTGATACTGGAGAGGTCTCTGCCCTGACCCAGATCAGGGTCAGTTCTCTTTCAGGTCAACTTACTCGACGTGCCCCTCATCACCCTTAGGATAAGGACAGGAAGGACAAGGACACGAACACCATATTGCCATTTACATTGGTTTGGCTCAGTGCTCATTGAGGGAGAACCGTGGCTACACTCGACGTGACACTCATCACCCTTGGAGAACCGGGGCTACAACAGTTAGTGGGTTCTAGAGTGAGCTGTACCTCAGGACAAGACAGCCTTAGAGAACCGGGGCTACAACAGTTAGTGGGTTCTAGAGTGAGCTGTACCTCAGGACAAGACAGCCCGAGCTAGAGGAGTAGGCGTGACCCACTTACTATTCCAGGTGCACGGGGCCTCCACAGACCTGCCCCATAAAGCTGGAGGAGATCACACCAGGTGCACGAGGCCTCCACAGACCTGCCCCATAAAGCTGGAGCAGATTACACCAGGTGTTAGTCTCAAGCCTACATCGGAAACATTTTCTCTCCATGAGGATACCGGTCACACTGAATCAAAGCAACGTAATTATGGTGTTTTTGCACCTAAAGGTTACCTGCTCCAGGTGAGGCTCGAACTCACAACCTCTGCATCGCTCATCTTGTACTGCCTTATAAGTACCGCGCGCTAACCGATTGCGCCACTGGAGCCCATTGCTAAAATACAATGGGTGGATTTTTTTTTTTAGCCATGAACCCTTTTGGTGTAGTATTGCCTCCCTCTCTGGACTCTGGATAGGGACATCTTGGCCCATGTGGTTCCCCAGGATCAGAGTTTCCAGGACAACTATGCTGGCATCTTTCACTTCCAGGTCAGTTTCTTTGACCTCTCAGAGGATAGCTGACGCTGGAGAGGGTCATGACTTGGTCCGGCACAGATTCGCTCCAGGTCGCGGTTCGGTTTCCCTATAACGATGAATCTTAACAGTTACAAGTGTCACAAGTGAACGTTCATTGATTTTTTTACACACGTTTCCTAGACAAACATGCGGAGCGAGGAGCTCTGCTCTTAAGTGCTTCACGGGCGCTGTCCATGTGAACAGTGCTGAAATCAGGTGACATCAGGTGACATCACAGCTGCCTTTTGAACTTCATCGGACTACATGCTAATTGACTTAAAGGCAAATAAACATCTACATATATACAATATAACATTGATAGATGTATTGATCAATAACATTGATGCATGTATTGATCAATAACATTGATACATGTGTTTTAGTTGTAATTTCCCTGTAAATCCTGCTGGTGACCCCAGTGAGAAGCCCCTGTTAAGATGCTATTTCGGAGCACAGGTCAATGCTCTGCTCACGCACTGCTTTATAAGATTCATGTGCTAATCCAGGGGTTTTCAACTGGTTTTGTCCCAGGGACCACCATTCTGACCAGAAAGTAATCCGCGGCCCACTGATGTGCCAGTGATTCCCAAAACATTTTACAGTCCCGTACCCTTCTTTTTCATGTTTGTACCTCCGCCACGCCCCCTCCCCCCGCACGACATATTCTGCCTATAATACTTGTCAGTGTAATTTCTTCGCTGAATGATGGGTCTACATCAGTATTTTGGGGCAATGCGACTTGGCTATTCAGACATAAATATGTCGACGGGCCCAGGTATATTTATAAAAATAAAAAAGTCAATGGTGAACTGATCAACATAGGCTCATGTCGCGGACCCCCTGCAATGCCGGCGTGGACCACCAGGGGGCCACGGACCCCCTGGTTGAAAACCCCTGTCGATTGGGCCACGGAGCACGCCTACATGCTTGTAAGGCAAGTTTTTGTGGGAAAACCCTTCAATGCATGTTCCTCACTGACACATAGCCCAAGAGGTGATGTCATACGGATGATGAACAGAGGGTACCCTCCCGTCCAACCAGAGATCAGAATCGTCACATGACCTGTAACATCCATGGACTAGTGATCTAAGATTCTAAGATAGTGTTTCCCACTAAGATTTAACCTGCTCTAGGTGGGACCCAAACTCACAACCTTCAGCAGTTGCTCTAGTGGGACCCAAACTCACAACCTCAGCATTTGCTCTGCTTGAGCCGGCTCATGCATGCACCACTGTACAGCAGTTGCATATGGCAGTATGCATAAATAGTGTCATATGGGCAGTGTGCAATACATATGTCAGTGTGCATACATGTTCAAATGTCATGTTCCCCTGCTTCAGGAAGGACTTCTTGCATATGGCAGTGTGCATACATGTTCATATGTCAAATGTCATGTTCTCCTACTTCAGGGGACTCCATCTTTAAGTACCGTCGCACCAGCACAGAGGGAACCTATTGGCATCACAAACTCTTCAGCGCTGGAAGACCGCATATTGGCGAAGACTTATTGTATGGTTTTGCACCTAAAGGTTACCTGCTCCAGGTGAGGGCTCGAACTCACAACCTCGGCATCGCTCAACTTGGTACTGCCTTATAAGTACCGCGCGCTAACCGATGCGCCACTGAGCCTGGGTGCATGCGTTAGTTCAAGACTAAAGTACAGTGAAGTAAAAGGTTTTAGGCAATTATGTTACCTAATGGAGACTCACTACATGAGTTTCAAATTTTGTCAGATCTCTGTGCTGCTCACACGACACAACTTGCTGTCGTGGAATCTTACAGTTTTTATAGTTTGCACACGTGGGGCACACGTTTCAAGATTTCATCAGGAGGAATCTCCATCTCCACGTTTAGTCTCCAAACGATGTTTTGTCACGAAAACACATGCAGGAAGTGACACAGGAAATGATGCGATGCAAGCATGTGGCCCTCTCTGTGAGGACACCAACCGCGCTGAACCAAACCACACCAACATGCTGTAGTGTTCTAGTAACATCTGAAGTTTGTGGTACAATATATTCATTTTTCACCCATCTTTCTTTTTGTAAAAGATGAATTTGATGAGGAAGGAATAAGAAGACACACTTTGAGGAATGTGGATGATGTTCTACTGTAATGGGACAGAAAGGTATCTGGTCATAACTGATGACTTCATATCAGTGGTTCTTCAATCATTACCGCTTCAGTTTTCAGTGTGTTCATGTTGTATTTCCAAACAATACCTACATCTTTTTTTCTCCAGACATCTTTGACCTCATGATATCTAAATGTTACCTGTTTCAGTTGGGTGTTTAACTCAAACCTTTGATAATGTGTCAATAATATGGACCTACGTGAGTTGTTGGTGTTTCTTTTCCACAGTTCTGGCAGTATGTGGGTGGATGTTGTCATTGACGACCGGTTGCCAGTCCGAGACGGGCTGCTGTTTGTGCACTCAGCTGAGGGCTCCGAGTTCTGGAGCGCCCTACTGGAGAAGGCCTACGCCAAGTAAGAGCCTTAATGACATCATCATGTTCTATAAATAGATGTATTTTATCATGGCACATACTTAAATTAGACACTTTCATATATTGAAAGTGTATGTGGTGCGTGACTGTTTGTGTGTATGTGTATGTGACTGCGTGTGTGTGTGTGTGTGTGTGTGTGTGTGTGTGTGTGTGTGTGTGTATGTGTGTGTGTGTGTGTATGTGTGTGTGTTATGTATGTGACTGTGTGTGTGTGTGTGTGGTGTATATGTATGTGACTGTGTGTGTGTGTGTGTGTGTGTGTGTGTGTGTGTGTGTGTGTGTGTACCCTAGGGCGAGCGGTTGCTATGAGTCCCTGACCGGAGGCAGCACCATCGAGGGCTTTGAGGACTTCACCGGGGGCATCGCTGAGGCGTTCGACCTGACCAAGGCTCCTCCGTTCCTGTACAAGATCATGAAGAAGGCCCTCGGCCACGGCTCTCTGCTGGGATGCTCCATCGTAAGACATGAACCATTAAGGCATGAACTATAGACGTAAGACATGAACACACAGGGCTGAGGCTCTCTGCTGGGATGCTTCATAGACGTAAGACATGAACCATAGACGTAAGATATGAACCATAGACATTTGAACCATAGACGTAAGACATGAACCATAGACGTAAGACATGAACCATAGTAGGCATGAATACAGAGGGCTGAGGCTCTCTGCTGGGATGCTTCATAGACGTAAGACATGAACTATAGACGTAAGACATGAACCATAGACGTAACACAGAGCTTCGACTACCTGCTTCAACTCAATGTATTTTACTTTTTATCCAAATTTCATTATATATAGGAAAGGAGAAGCTCAAGGTGGCTATATGAGTTTGACATAGGACTGTTCCTATGAATGTATAATATGCCAATGGCAGATAGGATTGTTCATATGAAGGTATAATATGCTTGTGATCGGTGTATGAGCCTGCGTGTCTGTATGATATCACGAGTGTGTATGACACCGAAGCAAAGACTACCATGAACCTGGTGAAGGGACACGCCTACTCAGTGACGGCAGCAGAGGAGGTAAGGATCAGGTGAAACTGTGATTATAGCGCCCCTAGAGGTGAGGCTGAGCTGAGGTGAAACTTTGATTATAGCGCACCCTAGAGGTGAGGCTGAGCTGAGGTGAAACTGTGATTATAGCGCCCCCTAGAGGTGAGGCTGAGCTCAGGTGAAACTGTCATCAGAGGCGTTTCTGTTTGATTATAGCACCCCCTAGACTTACTGTGGGTTAGAGCTAGTGTCAATGTCATGTTAGAAATAAATAATCATCATCATCATTGTTTATTCAGGGAGAATTGACTGAGCACAGGGCTCTTTTGCAGCAATGCCCTGATTGAGGCTACATAAGAACAATAAATAAACCAACCAAAACAAAACAGACAAAATATAATAATAATATATTAAACATAATAACCAATAACATCAGTTTTTTCATATTAAAATATAATAAAAATGCAAATATTTTGAAATATTTTGATATTTTGAAATGAGGAAATGGAGACAACACTGAGCTGTGTAAAACCATAATGCAATTCTCAGTGTGTTCTGTTCTGTTCTGTTCTGTTCTGTTTCTGTTCTGTTCTGTTCTGTTCTGTTCTGTTCTGTTCCTCTTGTTCTGTTCTGTTCTGTTCTGATCTGTTCTGTTCTGTTCTGGTCTTTCTTCTGTTCTGTTCTGTTCTGTTCTGTTCTGATGTGTTCTGTTCTGTTCTGTTCTGTTCCTCTCTGTTCTGTTCTGTTCTGTTCCTCTCTGTTCTGTTCTGTTCTGTTCTCCTCTCTGTTCTATTCTGTTCTGTTCTATTCTGTTCTGTTCTCTCTGTTCTGTTCTGTTCTTTCTGATCTGTTCTTCTGTTCTGTCCTGTTATGTTTCTGTTCCTCTCTATTCTGTTGTGTTCTGTTCCTCTCTGTTCTGTTCTGTTCTGCTCTGCTCTGTTCTGTTCTGTTCTGCTCTGTTCTGTTCTGTTCTGTTCTGTTCTGTTCTGTTCTGTTCCTCTCTGTTCTGTTCTGTTCTGTTATGTTCTGTTCTGTTCTGTTCTGATCCTCTCTGTTCTGTTCTGTCTGTTCTGTTCTGTTCTGTCTCTGTTCTGTTCTGTTCTGTTCTGCTCTGTTCTGTTCTGTTCTGTTCTGTTCTGATCAGTTCTGTTCTGCTCCTCTCTGTTCTGTTCTGTTCTGTTCTTCTCTTTCTTTCTCTTCTGCTCTCTCTGTTCTGTTCTGTTCTGTTCTGTTTTTCCTCTCTGTTCTGTCTCTGTTCTGTTCTGTTCTGTTCTGTTCTGTTCTGTTCTGATCGGTTCTGTTCTGTTCTGTTCTGTTCTGCTCTGTTCGTCCCCCAAGGTGCACCTGCACGAGAGGCTGTTCAGCTGGTGCGGATCAGGAACCCCTGGGGGCAGGTGGAGTGGCAGCGGAGCCGATTGCTCAAGTTTTTAGACGGCGAGCTGTCACCGGTTAGACGGCGAGCTGTTCACCAGTTAGACGGCGAGCTGTTCACCGGTTAGACGGCGAGCTGTTCACCAGTTAGACGGCGAGCTGTTCACCAGTTAGACGGCGAGCTGACCAGTTAGACGGCGCGCAGCTGTTCACCAGTTAGACGGCGAGCTGTTCACCGGTTAGACGGCGAGCTGTTCACCAGTTAACGGCGAGCTGTTCGAGCTGTTAGACGGCGAGCTGTTCACCGGTTAGACGGCGAGCTGTTCACCGGTTAGACGGCGAGCTGTTCACCGGTTAGACGGCGAGCTGTTCACCGGTTAGACGGCGAGCTGTTCACCGGTTAGACGGCGAGCTGTTCACCGGTTAGACGGCGAGCTGTTCACCAGTTAGACGGCGAGCTGTTCACCCGTTAGACGGCCAGCTGTTCACCAGTTAGACGGCGAGCTGTTCACCGGTTAGACGGCGAGCTGTTCACCGGTTAGAGGCGAGCTGTTGACCAGTTAGACGGCGAGCTGTTCACCAGTTAGACGGCGAGCTGTTCACCGGTTAGACGGCGAGCTGTTCACCGGTTAGACGGCGAGCTGTTCACCGGTTAGACGGCGAGCTGTTCACCAGTTAGACGGCGAGCTGTTCACCCGTTAGACGGCCAGCTGTTCACCAGTTAGACGGCGAGCTGTTCACCAGTTAGACGGCCAGCTGTTCACCAGTTAGACGGCGAGCTGTTCACCAGTTAGACGCGAGCTGTTCACCGGTTAGACGGCGAGCTGTTGACCAGTTAGACGGCGAGCTGTTCACCAGTTAGACGGCGAGCTGTTCACCGGTTAGACGGCGAGCTGTTCACCGGTTAGACGCGAGCTGTTCACCAGTTAGACGGCGAGCTGTTCACCAGTTAGACGGCGAGCTGTTCACCGTTAGACGGCCAGCTGTTCACCAGTTAGACGGCGAGCTGTTCACCAGTTAGACGGCCAGCTGTTCACCAGTTAGACGGCGAGCTGTTCACCAGTTAGACGCGAGCTGTTCACCAGTTAGACGGCGAGCTGTTCACCGGTTAGCGGCGAGATGTTCACCGGTTAGACGGCGAGCTGTTCACCGGTTAGACGGCGAGCTGTTCACCAGTTAGACGGCGAGCTGTTCACCAGTTAGACGGCCAGCTGTTCACCAGTTAGACGGCGAGCTGTTCACCAGTTAGACGGCGAGCTGTTCACCAGTTAGACGGCGAGCTGTTCACCAGTTAGACGGCGAGCTGTTCACCGGTTAGACGGCGAGATGTTCACCGGTTAGACGGCGAGCTGTTCACCGGTTAGACGGCGAGCTGTTGACCAGTTAGACGGCGAGCTGTTCACCGGTTAGACGGCGAGCTGTTCACCGGTTAGACGGCGAGCTGTTCACCGGTTAGACGGCCAGCTGTTCACCGGTTAGACGGCGAGCTGTTCACCAGTTAGATGGCGAGCTGTTCACCAGTTAGACGGCGAGCTGTTCACCAGTTAGACGGCGAGCTGTTCACCGGTTAGACGGCGAGCTGTTCCACGGTTAGACGGCGAGATGTTCACCAGTTAGACGGCGAGCTGTTCACCGGTTAGACGGCGAGCTGTTCACCCGTTAGACGGCCAGCTGTTCACCAGTTAGACGGCGAGCTGTTCACCAGTTAGACGGCCAGCTGTTCACCAGTTAGACGGCGAGCTGTTCACCAGTTAGACGGCGAGCTTTCACCGGTTAGACGGCGAGATGTTCACCGGTTAGACGGCGAGCTGTTCACCAGTTAGACGGCGAGCTGTTCACCAGTTAGACGGCGAGCTGTTCACCCGTTAGACGGCCAGCTGTTCACCAGTTAGACGGCGAGCTGTTCACCAGTTAGATGGCAGCTGTTCACCAGTTAGACGGCGAGCTGTTCACCAGTTAGACGCGAGCTGTTCACCAGTTAGACGCGAGCTGTTCACCAGTTAGACGGCGAGCTGTTCACCGGTTAGCGGCGAGATGTTCACCGGTTAGACGGCGAGCTGTTCACCGGTTAGACGGCGAGCTGTTCACCGGTTAGACGGCGAGCTGTTCACCGGTTAGACGGCGAGCTGTTCACCAGTTAGACGGCGAGCTGTTGACCAGTTAGACGGCGAGCTGTTGACCAGTTAGACGGCGAGCTGTTCACCAGTTAGATGGCGAGATGTTCACCAGTTAGACAGCGAGCTGTTCAGTTGTTCACCTTCTCACTCCATAGTGGAGCATAG
>NC_045175.1:12145101-12167601 GCF_900700415.2 Clupea harengus | reverse complement strand
TGAAGGCATTTGAGCGCCTTGTGCTGCTTCACCTCAAAGCCATCACTGACCCTCTCCTGGACCCCCTGCAGTTTGCCTACAGAGCCAACAGGTCTGTAGACGATGCAGTAAACATGGCCCTTCACTTCATTCTCCAGCACCTGGACTCCGCAGGAACCTACGCCAGGATCCTGTTTGTGGACTTCAGCTCTGCCTTCAATACCATCATTCCTGCTCTGCTACAGGACAAGCTCTCCCAGCTGAGTGTGCCTGACTCCACCTGCAGGTGGATCACAGACTTCCTGTCTGACAGGAGGCAACACGTGAGGCTGGGGAAGTATGTCTCTGATTCCAGAACCATAAGCACCGGCTCCCCTCAAGGCTGTGTCACGGGGTGACCAGATTCAGTGGGGGAGGAACGACATGCCAGAGAATTAGGTTTCCATGGGAACGTTTTAAATATAACACACTGGACCTAGAGGTAAGCAAGAGCCTCCACGTCACCCATTCATTGAGTTCAATCAGGCGAACTAGCTTCAGGTGTGTAGCAGGACATAACTAAGCTAGCGATTGGTGGACAAGATGGGTGGGATGGCGTTATATACACCAGGTTACCGTCAGTACGGTAGAGCAAGGATTCGGGGAAAGGGGGGATCCGGGGAGAGGATGGCGCCCAGATCCCAAACGACTGACGAAAGCGAGGAGGAATGACGGATGGACAGTCAGTCAGTCAGTCAGTCAGTCAGTCAGTCAGACAGTCAGTCAGTCAGTCAGTCAGTCAGTCAGACAGACAGACAGACAAACAAACAAGCTACTGGACGGAGACTACGGAAACCGGCATTCTGCCGGAGCTGGATATCGCAACTCCTCACCAGTCACGCTCGTCGGAAAAGTCTGCAACAAAGCTAGCAAAGGCTATGAGGGTGGAGAACGTCCCTAACACTGCAACGTTAAGTAGCCTACCTCCTTGCACACATTGTTGCCCTACTCAGCTAAATCGTGGAGATAGCTGCCTGGACTGTTCGTCAAGTTGGTCACGTGAGTCCACTGTGTAAAGTGCCATTGTTGCCGTGACGCCACTAAAGTACGTTGTTTGAAGTGACACCTTAGTTACACTGGTTGAAGGACGTTGTGTGCTGTGAGAAGTGTACACTGAATTTTGCATTGAAGTGTCTTCACTGTTCTTAGTGGGACTCCTATTACAGTTCCGGGTGGCTGACTGTACGTAACCTGTGTAGGCGACATTAGTGCCCTGTCCAGCTGAGGGTGCAGGGCACGCCTTATCTTTGGCCTTCCACTCACTAGTCCCCCACAGTCCAGGATCCCCTGCTGGAGGAGACGAGCAACGGTCGCCCACCTCCGACTAGCTGCTCGCTGTCCCAGCCCCCCTGCTGGAGGAGACGACCACCACTGGCTCAGACGCCCTGGAGGAGACACCGGGGACCACTGCCGTGCCGCGGACTAGCCCATCACTGCCCTATTCCCCTGCCCTCTTGCCATCAGCCCCCTAGGCCTAGGCTCTTAGACCCCCCCCCTCTCACTCTTGGAGGACACGAGTAACCGCCACGCCTGCCATCACGCTCCAAGGCTCTTAGACCCCCCACTCTCACTCTTGGAGTACACGAGTAACCGCCACGCCTGCCATCACGCTCCAAGGCTCTTAGACTCCCCACTCTCACTCTTGGAGTACCTGCCTACTGCCCATTTTAAATATTTAATAAAATAATAACTTTTTAACCTGGTGCCTTGAGTTCTGACATCTCTTAGGGGGGGATACGGTTTGCTCCTCAGTAGAGTGGTAATGTAGGTGAAATGCCCCCCACCTGTGACAGCTGCGTTCTTTCCCCTCTACTCTTCTCCCTGTATACAAACAGCTGCACCTCCAGTCACCAGTCCGTCAAACTCCTCAAGTTCGCGGATGACACCACCCTCATTGGGCTCATCTCTGGTGGGGATGAGTCTGCTTACAGGTGGGAGATTGACCATCTGGTGACCTGGTGTGGTCAGAACAACCTGGAGCTATAGTGGAGATGGTTGTAGACTTTAGAAAGTACCCAGCCCCACCCACCCCCATCACCCTGAGACTCCCCAGTCGACACTGCGGAGTCCTTCCGCTTTCTGGTCACCATCATCTCCCAGGACCTCAAGTGGGAGCTGAACATCAGCACCCTCACCAAAAGAGCTCAACAGAGGAAACTGATCCTGACAAAATCGTAGCTGATCCTGACAAAATCGTAGCTGTGAAGCAGTGGCCTGTGCCTACGACATTGAAGGAATTAAGATCTTTCCTAGGCTTCTGTGGTTACTATAGGCGATTTGTTGAAAAATGTTCCCGTATAGCAGGCCCACTCCATGACTTGGTTCATCTTTGTCTTAAACCAGTTGATGTGTAGTTTGTGGACCTCTGAATGTCAGACCTCTTTTGATGTTTTAAAGCAGCAACTCACTAGTGCACCCATATTAGGATTTGCTGATTTCACACATCCTTTTATTGTTGAGACATGCCAGCAACCAGGGTTTAGGCGCGGTTTTATATCAGCAGCAAGGAGGGAAAAGGAGAGTAATAGCATACGCGAGCCGTAGGCTCAGAAATGCAGAGAGAAACGACAGAAATTACAGCAGTATGAAGTTAGAACTTCTTGCTATGAAATGGGCAGTAACTGACAAATTCAAAGGTTACTTGCTTGGTTCTAAATTCACTGTTTTGACTGACAATAATCCACTTTGCCAACTCGGTACTGCCAGATTAGGAGCGTTAGAACAAAGATGGATGGCACAGCTGGCAGTGTTCGATTTTGAAGTCCAGTACAGGCCAGGGCGGTCCAACAAGGCTGCTGATGCTCTATCTAGGCACCCTTTAGCAGGGGAGCATGTGCCTGTCACGGATGATGTGGAGTATGATGGTTGTATAGCTATCTGCAATGTGATAGGAAAGGGGACCGCACTTGGGACAGAATTGGCAGGACTGGATAGCTACAAAATCAGGCAGGTGAGGGCTTTAGAGAATGGAGACCCTATTGTCCACTCTATAGCTCAGGGTAATACCCCTACCTTACCTGGCTACTCCAAACAAGAACTCAGCTCGTTCCAGAGTCAGGACCCAGTCCTGAGTGTGTTTCGGACTTTTTGGGAGGAAAAGCGAAAGCCTAATTGTAAAGAAAGAAATGACTTGTCAAAACCTGTGAGGTCCTTACTGAAACATTGGTCACACATTAGAGAGAGAGATGGACTTCTTTATAGGGTAATTGAGGACAGGAGACATGGGGAGTGCTATCAATTACTGGTACCTGGTTGTCTGAAGACACAAGTGTTGGAAGGTGTGCATGATTCTATGGGCCATCAAGGTAGTGAACGTACGTTGGAGCTTCTTAGACAGAGATGTTTCTGGGTGGGAGTTCATGAAGATGTCAAGCAGTGGATTAAGAAATGTGAGCGCTGTGTGTTGACCAAAATGCCTAATCCTAAAATTCATCCTCCTATGAAAGCATTCTTAGCTAGCAGGCCTTTAGAAGTAGTGGCTGTTGATTTTACCATACTGGAACCGGCTCGTGATGGGAGAGAAAACGTCTTAGTTCTCACGGATGTGTTCACAAAGTTCACTCAAGCCTTCCCTACACGGGATCAAAAAGCGGATACCACAGCAAAAGTTTTGTTGCGGGAGTGGTTCATGAAGTATGGAGTACCTGAGCGCTTGCATTCAGATCAGGGGAGAAATTTTGAAAGTGAGGTGATAGCAGAACTCTGTAAGCTTTATGGTGTGAAAAAGAGCCGTACCACTCCCGTCACCCCACGGGAAACGCTCAGTGTGAGCGTTTCAATAGAACGCTACACGAACTGTTACGCACCCTCCCGCCTGAAAAGAAGCGTAGATGGCCAGAACACCTGCCAGAGCTGGTTTATGCATATAATGTGACCCCCCACTCTACGACAGGGTACTCACCCTATTATCTGCTTTTTGGCGTTGACCCTCACCTTCCCGTTGACGCTCTTTTAGGGCAGGAGTCTACTGTTGAGTCCCGTCACGACTGGCTAGCTATACATCAGAGGCGTCTGAAAGACGCCCATGCCAGGGCCAAAGAGTATTGTGAGCAGAAAGCAACTGAACGAATCTCCAGGCGTAATGAGAACGTGTACTGCCCCCCTATTGAAATAGGCCAGACAGTTTATCTGAGGAACAGACCCCCAGGCCGAAATAAAATCCAAGATGCCTGGAAACCGAGTGGTGAACATACAAGGGACCACGTATACAGTCGAACCGGTTGAAGGAGGACCTATAAAGAGAGTAAACAGAGTTGACATTAGACCTTGTGTGCCAATGCCTGTTTTCATGCCGCAGCAGAGAAGCAGATCCCGGAACACACCCCCAGCTGCCATGCAAGAGACCAGTCCACACACAGGTGGAGCTGCTGATGTTGATGATGCAGCAATCAGTCCTCCTGGATGAACCCGAAGAGACCAGGCCATATAACGCTGTGAGCAGTCCAGACCCCGAGCTCGCTGAGGAACATGCAGAGCCTGGACGTGATGGAGAATGGCTGGAACCAGACCCTGAGCCTGACGAGGAGCATCAGAGGCCGGAGCATGATGGTGAAGGTCAGGAGCTTGAACCAGTGCTTGATGAAGACCCTCCCACACCTGAACTGGAATCCGAGTCAGAATTGGAATCCGAGCCTGAATCTGACCCAGGGTCAGCCCCCACCCCCCGTAGAAGCCAGAGGTCAAATGCAGGCCAACATCCCAATCTGCATCATGAGCCAAAGTCAGTGCTAGACTCTAGTCCAGCTGCAGTCTCTCAGATGATCGCTACTTTAGGCACAGCATTCATTAAGGAGGTTGCAAGAGAAGTTATAAAACTATTAGTAGTCACCGAGGCCGTTGACTATTAAGCAGGGGAGAATGTAACCGGGTCATATTTTGAGGTTGTTGTATGTTTTATAAGTGGTAATGGGACATGTCTCCTTTAAATGCCAGAAAACTACATTGCATCATGTTGTAGTTCCTGGGTTGGTATGTGGTGAATTCTGGGTATTAAGACTGGAGCGAGAACGCAGTGCATCAGAGAAGGTGGCTGGCGTGAGGGAGATTTGGTGGTACTTGGTTAATATTGCTGACATATAGCCATACTGGTATCCTGGGAGCACAGGTGTGTGGAGGATAGAGATGTGTGCGTGTTAGGAACATTATCACCACTACCGTTTTGTATTGCTGAAACTTACTTTCATTTATTTTCTTATACGGCTAGTTGGGCTACAGAGTTGGGATAGGCTTAGCTTGTGTACATGTTAGGTTATCATATAACATTTCTATTTGATGTTATTTTATTTTTGTACTTTTCTATACAAAACTTTTGTTTCTATATCTATCAGATAAAGAACCCTTACTCTTAATTTTGTTGGACTTTGTGTGTTTTTATTCCCCGCCAACATATATTACACCATTACATGCAGGATAGTTTACACACATAACTAATTATATTTAATCTCAACATGCAGGTCAAATTTAACGTCACATATGCATGTTGTTGGTTTTATATAACTTGGAATGCTGTTCAATCGCAAACATCCTGCTGAAAGAGTAATTCAATATGCTGATCATGAAAGTGAGCGTGTGAACTGTGGGTAAAAAAACAATCTTTTACATTTTGGCTAATCTCAAGTGGTTATGGCTAACACTTTTGAGGGGTTTCATGTCATGAAAATATAAATGTTGGAATACAGCCATATGCAAGAGACCTGCCCGCTGCAAGAGACCTCTGCTGGGCCTTTGACAGAGAGAGAGAGAAAGAGAGAGAGAGAGAAAGAGAGTACCCTCTGCCTCTCGCCTCTTTTTGCACACCACAAGGCTTTGGGAGAGAGCACAGATAGAGAGAGAGAGAGAGAGAGAGAGAGAGAGAGAGAGAGAGGGGGGATGGGTAGGAAGGAAAGAGAGAGAGAGAGAGAGAGAGAGAGAGGAAGGGACAGGAGGACCCACCAGCCCTAGTGGCACAGGGCTACGGAGGGCAGAGGATGATTTGTGCAGCTTCCTGAAATGACAACTGACTCAATATCCAAGACTACGGAAAACAGGGGGACACATTTCTTACAGCACATCTGCACTTTTTATGTGAAGACTGAATAAAGTAAAGACACATTTTCTCCATGGTACAAAATTGCACTGTATTGAACAATGAAGACTCAAGGCATTCCAGCATTGGTTTTAATTATAGGTCAATGACTTTAATAGGTAGATTAATAGGTAGATTTCCTATTACAAAAGTACAACAAAACACATTGCATGCATATTAGCATTCAGAAATCAAGTTGGAGTTACAATTTAAAATCTGGTATCCCTTGACCATGATGATACAAATTTCGTTGTATGCGAATACAATGACAATAAAGGCTTTTCTATTCTATTTCTATTATATTCTATGACTTCAACATTACAAAACAAATTTGAGTTACAGTAATGAGAAAATCTTGAATCAACATGGTTATTTTAAATACTCCGTAATGTCAATTCATTGTGATTAGGCAAGTAATGATTAATTCAGAAAAAGAGGGAAATATTATGTCAGTTGGCCACTTTCTGATCACGCAGGACCGATGTTAAAGACTTCAAGGACTTTTCTTTCAGAGCAGGACCAGAGAAGGAGACGCCGTACTACCATGGAAAGGCAAATCCACTGCATAAACACACACACACACACACACACACACACACACACACACACACACACACACACACACACACACACACACACACATACAAACACACACATACAAACACACACACACACACATACAAACACACACATACAAACACACAAACACAGACACACACACACACACACACACACACACACACACATACAAACACACACACACACACAAAGAAAAAGCATTGAGTCAGAATTTGGATATACATACAGAGATACACATATGGATCAGTTAGTAACTCATGATACACTCCAACATCACCTACCTGAAACAAATCCAGCCCAATCTTCCCCGAGCTACTCTTGTCAGCAAACCAACGCTGTGCAACCTGTTCTCTTTCCCAGTACCATGTGTTGAGGCTCATTAGTCAGCATGA
Source organism: Clupea harengus (assembly GCF_900700415.2). Classification (NCBI taxonomy): domain Eukaryota; kingdom Metazoa; phylum Chordata; class Actinopteri; order Clupeiformes; family Clupeidae; genus Clupea; species Clupea harengus. Next base: position 12,160,548 of record NC_045175.1, on the reverse strand, counting down.
CCTCGATTGTGTTTGTTTACAAAGATTGGGAGTCTACTGAACATTGCCACTGAATATCTGCCAGGTTAGACTAGCTGCTTGGTATATATTAGCTGGCTGGGTATGTACTGACTGACAGCTAAGACAAAGTGAGATTATTTTTTTAACACATACAAAAATAACCCTTTACCTATGACCTCTGCGACCACCTGGTGGCGGCATGCTTCTCGGAGAAGACACGCAACACGAAGCTGCCCTTGCAGTGCGGCTCGCGGGTGGACGGGACGATGACGTATTCGCCGGGCAGGAGCTTGTAGCGGCAGCTCCTCTCACGCCGTTTCTTAAAGATGCGGGTCTCGGCCACCGGACGTTGCTGTAGCAACACGTCCGGACCCAGGTGTATGTTGGAGCGACCCTTATACTGAAAGAGGAAAGGGAACGGACCACTCTCAAGTTCTCAGGTTGACATTATCTGACCGTGCCAGAAACATTATTAGTGTTATTTTAAAATGTGAACATTACCAGTGTTATTGCACTGGTTAGGGCTGGCCTCTTAAAACACATACAGTATGATGTAAACATTCTTACATAATCAGTGGAACTATGCATTTTCATAAACACACAGTATGCACAACGCTCCTGCCCAACACTGCACACTAAACGTGTTCCATAGCACGGCCATGTGTTGATGATGTAAAGGAACATGCACTCTATACGTGTTTCATAGCACAGCCATGTGTTGAGGATGTAAAGGAACAGATCAAAAAGTGTCTGCCTGTCAACTTACCTTATCAGGAACCTGCAAAACAAACATCAGAGCAGTTAGAAAAAAAAAACACCATCATCGTTATCAACATGATGGAGCACATGATACAAGACAGTTACATAGAGTGAAGACGCGCACGCACGCACACACACACACACACACACACACACACACACACACACACACACACACACACACACACACGCACACACACACACACACACACACACACACACACACATAGAAAACACACACACACACACACACACATAGAAAACACACACACACACACACACACACACACACACACACACACACACACACACACACACACACACACACACACACACACACACGCACGCACACACACACACACACACACACACACACACACACACACACACCTGGTAGATGGCATAGCCGATGGTGTTGAAGTCGTGTCCAGACATCTTCTCTCGGCGCATGTCCTTCTGCATGAGCCCGACCAGGAAGCTGCAGCCATCCTCCTCGTCATGGGGGTCGTCATCCACCTCCTTCAGATGGATGAAGAACTGAGGGTTGGAGCAGAACGTGGCTGAGGGAGTGAGAGAGAGGGGGAGGGGGGGAGAGAGAGAGAGAGGGGGGGGGAGAGAGGGGGAGGGAGAGAGAGAGAGGAAGGTCACTGGTTTTCACAGCTCTGTCAGTTAACTAGAAATATGTATTCCATGTCACTCTAAATAGGCTACAAGCAAACACACACACACACACACACACACACACACACACACACACACACACACACACACACACACACACACACACACACACACACACACACACTCACACCCACAAACACAAACACATTCAAACACACACAAACACACACAGATACAAACTCTATGGCTACTAATAGTTTTATGAATACAAATTAAATTGTACTAGCCCTTTACACACACACACACACACACACACACACACACACACACACACACACACACCTGTGTAATTCTTGCACCCTCCGGCAGTGGATCCTACTTCCCATGTGCCTTCAAACTGGTAGTGGTTCCAGCGGCCCACCTCATCACTGGTCAAAGCATCTGGGGTCAGGTTACAGATCTCCAGGCGAGAGAACTGACAGGTGAAGTCAGAGTAGGCCATCCTGGCAGAGAGAAGAGCGAGAGCGAGAGAGAGACAGAGAGAAAAAGAGAGAGGGATACAGAGAGAAAGAGAGAGAAAGAGAGAGAGCGAGGGATACACAGAGAAAGAGAGAGAGGGATACAGAGAGAAAGAGAGAGAGAAAGACAGAGAGGAATACAGAGAGAGAGAAAGAAAGAGAGGGATACAGAAAGAGAGAGAGAGAGAGAAAGAGAGAGAGAATGACAATGAATGAAAAAGACTGTACAATGGAGGATACACACACACACACACAACACCCCCCCCCCACACACACACACACACACACAACAAACCCCCCCCCCCCCCCCCCCCCACACACACACACACACACACACACACATTCATTAATTTACTCTCTCCTCATGCCAGTCTGCTCACCAGAACTCCCCATTATCAGCGGTGACATTCAGCTTGGCCTCCTCCGGCCTCACGTCGTCCCATTTGCTTGATCTGTTGGCAAACAGAAGGGTTACAGCCGGCACAGACACGTCTCTTAAAGCCCCTAGAACCCTACAGAGACACGTCTCAGAAAGCCCCACAAACCTGCAAACTACTGAACAACCATCCTGTAAAACTGAACAACTGTCATCCTGTAAGGCTTACTGCCATACCACACTCAGCACGCCCGATATCGTACGATCTCGGAAGCTAAGCGGTGCTGGGCCTGGTTAGTACTTGGATGGAAGACCAACTGGGTATACCAGGTGCTGTAAGCTGAAGCTGGGTGGGGAAATCCCTCAGTAAATTTACTGGACTACCGAAACATTGAGAAAAAGTGGATTCCAAATACGGTGAAAACTCGCTATCGATGGCCTATGCTCCACTATGGAGTGAGAAGGTGAACAACAACAAGTCATCCTGTAAAACTGAACAGCTCGCCGTCTAACTGGTCAACAGCTCGCCGTCTAACTGGTGAACAGCTCGCCGTCTAACTGGTGAACAGCTCGCCGTCTAACTGGTGAACAGCTCACTTGCTACTCCAGGCTCCAGTCCACTCCGTATGCCCCCATGGGTTCCTGATCCGCACCAGCTGAACAGGACTCTCGTGCAGGTGCTCCTTTGGGACAGGCCCCTCCTTCAGGTGCACCTTTGGGACGAACAGAGCAGATCAGAACAGAACAGAACACACTGAGAAATGCATTATGGTTTTACACAGCCATTGTTCTCAGTGTTGTCTCCATTTTCTCATTTCAAAATATAAAAATATTTTCAAAATATTTGTATTTTTATTATATTTTAATATCGAAAAAAACTGATGTTATTGGTTATCATGTTTAATATTATTATTATTATTTATTTCTAACATGACATTGGCACTAGCTCTAACGCACAGTAAGTCCTTACCTCTAGGGGGTGCTATAATCAAACAGAAATGCCTCTGATGACAGTTTCACCTCAGCTCAGCCTCACCTCTATGGGGCGCTATAATCACAGTTTCACCTCAGCTCAGCCTTACCACCTCTGCTGCCGTCACTGAGTAGGCGTGTCCCTTCCACAGGTTCATGGTAGTCTTTGCTTCGGTGTCAGGGTCGGACTGGGGGAAAAAAGTGGCCCGGGAGTTACTGTCAGACCGGCCCAGTCAGTACACGGCGCTCTGCCCACTCAATGCATCGCACGTATCGACCAGTCAGTGCAGTATAATGAAATTTGCACATAGAATAGGCAAAACCCATAAGTAAAATACATTGAGTTGAAGCAGGTAGTCGAAGCTCTGTGTTCATGTCTTACGTCTATAGTTCATGTCTTACGTCTATGGTTCATGTCTTACGTCTATGGTTCGTGTCTTACGTATATGGAGCATCCCAGCAGAGAGCCGAGGCCGAGGGCCTTCTTCATGATCTTGTACAGGAACGGAGGATCCTTGGACAGGTCGAACTTCTCAGCGATGCCCCCGGTGAAGTCCTCAAAGCCCTCCATGGTGTTGCCTCTATTCAGGGACTCATAGCAACCGCTCACCCTAGGGTACACACACACACACACACGCACACACACAAGCACACACACACACACACACACACACACACACACGCGCGCGCGCGCACGCGCACGCACACACACACACACACACACACACGCGCACGCGCACGCACACGCACACGCACACGCACACACACAAGCACACACAGTCACATACACATACACATACACACCAGACACACACACACACGCATACACGCACACTCACACGCACACACACACACGCACACACACACGAACACACACACACACACACACACAAACCAGACACACACACGCACGCACACACGCATACGCACACACACACACACACACACACACACACACACAAACACACACAAACACACACACACACACACACACAAACACGTATATGCACACACAAGTATGTTTATACAGTTGTCCAATACATACATACATTCATTAGGAGTCTTATTACACTAGTGAAGGTATTTTTATTTGATGAAACATAGGGAACCTACAGTGATACTACTTGAATTTGGTAAAGAGGGAGAGAATGACTTAATCTTACATAACAGGAAGAATATGTTTATGACACATTCCAAAAAGCCCCATCTCAAGTCTTCTTCTTCTTTTCGTTTCACCGAAGCATGATGGTTATATGGCAGTTTCCCATTTCTTTACACAGTCCTTTGCATTTTTGTTGAATACTGCAAGGTCTTTTGGGCTGCAAGGGTTAGGTAGTAGAGGGCAGACAAGGCAGTGCTCCATTGTATGGTCTGCTTGTCCACATTCACAGGTGGTTGGGCCAGTCTTGTAGCCCCATCTGACCAGAGCATCTTTGGATCGTCCCGTTCTTGTTCTAAGGCGGTTGAGTGTTTTCCATTGAGCCCATGATGCTTCTTGGCCAGGGGGTAGGTTTTCAGTGGGGGGTATTCCCATGTCAGTTGGAGGTGGGTCATTCTCAAGTTTTTCCATCCAGAGTTGTATTCTGGTTTCTTCCCGAGACTTTGTCAGGGGCTGGACCTGGCTGAGAAAACTTCTTCTCGACTTTAGCCGTTGGGCCGGGGGGTGACATCCATGGAGGAGGTGGCGTTCATCGCTAGTAGCTTTTGTTTTCTCGACTCGGCTGGCAACTTTCCGTCTATGGCAAAACTCTGCAAAGAATACCAGTGCGATTTTCTCTGCCTACAGGAAACCCACCGAGGACCTAAAGGTCGTCGCCCCCGAGTGGAAGGTATGACCAATCTCATAGAAATACCACATGACAAATATGGCAGCATCATGCTAGCAAAAAATGGCACAATCATCGAATCAACATCTAGGAGCAATGAAAACAACATTGAAGTCCTAACCACTGAGCTCAGAGGAGTTACCATCACCTCAGTCTACAAACCGCCCCCGATACCCATGGAGATGCCCGAAATACCATCATACGGAAAACCACAGATTGTGATAGGAGATTTCAACAGTCACAGCACGCAATGGGGATACGCCAACAACAATGCAGATGGAGATGCAGTGGAAATGTGGGCCGAAAACTGTCAGCTTAATCTGATACATGACGCAAAACAACCAAAGTCCTTCAACAGCGGACGATGGAGAGCAGGCTACAACCCTGATATTGCGTTTGTCAGCCACAAGATCGCTGGATTAAGCAAAAAGCTAGTTTTGGAGCCACTGCCAAGGACACAACACCGTCCCATCGGTATCACAGTCAACGCTGCAATAACCCCAGCCACAGTACCATTCCGAAGAAGATTCAATTTTGGAAAAAGCGAACTGGCCTGGCTTCCAAGAAGATCTTGAAAGGAAGATTGCCCATCTCCCAGCAGACCCCAGGAATTATGACAAATTCACCAAGCTTGTGCACGAAGCAGCCCGCAAGAACATCCCAAGAGGCTGCCGCACTCAATACATCCCGGGCCTCGACGCCACAAGTACCGAGCTGTATGAGCGATACCAACAGCTCTATGAATCTGATCCTTTTGCTGAAATTACCATCAAAGTAGGTGAAAGACTCATGACCTCTATTTCAGAATCCCGCCAGCTGAGGTGGAAAAACCTGCTGGAGACAACTGATATGGCAAAAAACAGCAAAAAAGCATGGAGCCTCATCCGAAAAATCAGCAACGACCCATCAACCCCAAATCAGCAACAGTATACGACCACAGCCAACCAAGTTGCGCACCAGCTGCTGCTCAATGGGAAATCCACCACTAAACAGCCAAGACCAAAGGTAGATCGAGTAAAACACTCCCAAACCATGGGATTGACTAAGCCGTTCTCCCCGGAAGAGCTCAATATCAGCATCAACACCCTTAAAACCGGTAAAGCCATCGGACTGGATAACATTTTCAATGAAGAGATCAAGCATTTTGGACCTCTGATGAGGAAATGGATCCTTCAGCTGATGAATAAGTGCATGCTGACAAAAAACATCCCAAAGATCTGGAGGAAAACCAGGATTATTGCCCTTCTCAAACCAGGAAAAGATCCAGCGCATGCAAAGAGCTTCCGCCCAATTTCCCTGCTATGCCACCTCTACAAGCTGTTTGAACGCTTGATTCTCAACAGGCTTGCCCCTGTTGCTGAACCAGCCATCATCCCTCAACAAGCCGGATTCCGACCTGGCAAATCTACAACAAGCCAACTTCTGAAGCTAACTCAACACATTGAGGATGGATTCCAGAAAGGACTGGTAACAGGAGCCGTCTTTGTTGATCTGTCTGCCGCATATGACACTGTGAACCATCGCCTCCTCCAAAAAAAGATCTTGGAGCTGACAAAAGACCTGGCACTCACAGACCTCATTGGAGCCCTCCTGAAAGACAGGCGCTTCTTTGTTGTCCTGAATAACAAGCAGAGTCGCTGGCGACAACAACGAAACGGCCTACCTCAAGGTAGCGTGCTGGCCCCACTACTATATAACATCTACACCAACGACCAGCCAATGGACCAGAACACTGAGCGCTTCATCTATGCCGACGATCTCTGTGTAACATCCCAAGAGAACTCGTTTGAAGCAGTAGAAGCAAACCTCACCACAGCCCTAGATGAGCTACTCCTCTATTACGAGCGCAACCACCTACATGCCAACCCTGCAAAGACCCAAGTCTGCTCCTTCCACCTCAGGAACTGTGAAGCCAACCGACCACTTAACATCAAATGGTCTGGAACACCACTTGAGCACTGTACCCACCCTGTCTACCTTGGAGTAACCCTGGATCGTACTCTCACCTTTAAGGAACACATCAAAAACACAAAAGCCAAAGTCGGTTCCCGAAACAACATCCTACGGAAACTGACCAACTCCAAATGGGGAGCCACAGCACACACATTAAAATCTACTGCTCTGGCCCTGTGCTATTCCTCTGCAGAATATGCATGCCCTGTTTGGGAGAGGTCAACCCATGCCCAGAAACTTGACCCAGCCTTGAACAACACCTGCCGTCTGATCACTGGCTGCTTGAAACCCATCTCAAGTGAAACTTGTCCAGGCAGTTAAACAAGGGAATGCCCAAAGTCATTGGCAATGAAGTACAGGACATTTCTTCAACATTAAAGCTGCACATTTGTCCTTTTCCTGAGTGTCTCTCAAGAGAGAGAGGAGTCTGGAGGTTATACTAACCCACTCAGGGTCTAGTAGATTGATAAAAGACTGAAACATGCACATGTATATATTTCCACTAACATCTTTCAACAAAAACACATATACAAATCAATGTGCACACGCATGCAAAATAAACACAATTGCATTGAAGAAATTAAAGAGGGGAAGAAATACCAAATCAGTTTTATCTTAGTTGATTCTGTAAAACTAGTCTGTGCAATGGGGAGAGATTAGTGAGGAGGAAAGAGTTACATATTCACAACGAGATCTGTTGTTTTTCTTGACACTAAGAACAAGTCCAACACATTCTCTAAAGGGAGCATCTGAGGTTCAAGGAAGTGGATTTCAGAAAAAAACAAGCCAGTAAACTCAAAACAAACTGAGAGTTATTTTATTAAATATTAGTTAGATGCGTATTTACTTGGATTCTGGTAATACTGCACATGTAAGTAGTAGTTATATTAGTTGGACAGAATCAAGATTGTGACAAGCCACCTTTAGCAACAGCATTTTGGATTGTTTTCCTTGCTTTTTGTGTTAACTTAAACTGAAAATAAAGAAAATAATGATTTGATAGGGCTACACCTTCACCACTCTTTCATTTGGGGTGAAGTCAGATTATAGAGCTTGAGGACAACACATTTTGATAGGTTGAATCAGGGGAGTTTATAGCTATTTAAAAGACCGGGGGCTAAGTCAATTTGGTCATTTCTTGAGAAACATGACACACTTGTGTGTAATGCAAAGGGTCTCATGTGTGGGCTATTTCAGTTTTATCTTAGTTGATTCTGTAAAACTAGTCTGTGCAATGGGGAGAGATTAGTGAGGAGGAAAGAGTTACATATTCAATGAGATCTGTTGTTGTCCTTGACACTAAGAACAAGTCCAACAAGTTCTCTAAAGGGAGCGTCCAAGCTTCAAGGAAGTGGATTTCAGAAAAAAACAAGCCAGTAAACTCAAAACAAACTGAGAGTTATTTTAGTAAATTTTAGTTAGATGCCTATTTACTTGGATTATGGTAATACTGCACACACACACACAGACACACACACACACACACACACACAACACGTACATGCACAAAAAAGTATGTTCATAAAACGCTCTTACTTAGCGTAGGCCTTCTCCAGTAGGGCGCTCCAGAAGTCGCCCTCAGCTGAGTGCACAAACAGCAGTTTCCCGTCCCTCACTGGTAACCGGTCGTCAATGACAACATCCACCCACTCGCCATACCGCCAGAACTGCAGAAAGAAAACACCAACAACCCACGTAGGTCCATATTATTGACACATTATCAAAGGTTTTGAGTTAAACACCCAACTGGAACAGGTAACATTTAGATATCATGAGGTCAAGATGTCTGGAGAAAAAAAGATGTAGGTATTGTTTGGAAATACAACATGAACACACTGAAAACTGAAGCGGTAATGATTGCTTTGCTTGGAAGAACCACTGATATGAAGTCATCAGTTCCCTGATGACCAGATACCTTTCTGCCCCATTACAGTAGAACATCATCCACATTCCTCAAAGTGTGTCTTCTTATTCCTTCCTCATCAACTGTATTCATCTTTACAAAATAGTAAAATGCACAGAAGAGATGGGTGAAAAATGAATATATTGTACCACAAACTTCAGATGTTACTAGAACACTACAGCATGTTGGTGTGGTTTGGTTCAGCGCGGTTGGTGTCCTCACAGAGAGGGCCACATGCTTGCATCGCATCATTTCCTGTGTCACTTCCTGCATGTGTTTTCGTGACAAAACATCGTTTGGAGACTAAACGTGGAGATGGAGATTCCTCCTGATGAAATCTTGAAACGTGTGCCCCACGTGTGCAAACTATAAAAACTGTAAGATTCCACGACAGCAAGTTGTGTCGTGTGAGCAGCACAGAGATCTGACAAAATTTGAAACTCATGTAGTGAGTCTGTCCATTAGGTAACATAATTGCTAAACCTTTTACTTCACTGTACTTTAGTATTGAACTGTACACATGCTCCAGTGGCGCAATCGGTTAGAATGCGGTACTTATAAGGCAGTACAAGTTGAGCAATGCTGAGGTTGTGAGTTCAAACCTCACCTGGAGCAGGTAACCATTAGGTGCAAAACCATACAATCATAAGTCATAACTGTCCCCAATATGCGTCTTCCTGCAGCTGAAGAGTCTGTGATGCCAATAGGTTCCCTCTGTGCTGGTGCGAGGTACTTAAAGATGGAGTCCTTCCCTGAAGCAGGAGAACATGACATTTGACATATTTATGCATACTGCCATATGCAACTGCTGTACAGTGGTGCATGCATGAGGCGACTCAAGCAGAGCAATGAGGTTGTGAGTTTGGGTCCCACTAGAGCAATGCTGAGGTTGTGAGTTTGGGTCCCACTAGAGCAGGGGTACTCAATTAGAAACCCAAAAGGTCCACTTGCCAAATTTCCATTCAGTCCAGGGTCCGGCACAGTGACGGTCAAAATCCAAAAACATAACTCCAACAAAAACGTTCGAACTATGCACAAAAGGTGATGTGGTCTGGCCTTATTTGTGTGAAAGGTGACACCTTTTTTGTGCTTTAAACTTAAAAAGTGTGAAGGCCAGGCGGAGGCACTGATGTAAGTGTTCATTAGTGAGTGTGCTCCTGTATTTGTTTTTCACCATATTCATGGTTGAAAAGCTAGTATTTTGAGGTATGCACGCTCTTGTTGTGTGGCTGATCTAACTATTACACTGCATGTGGCTTGGTATGATGATTGCAGTTGGTTTATTTTTATTACCTCAGAGTTCTGGGGGTAATTTTGTTCGAAGTGCGCATGCTTTGTTTCATAGTGATGTTTTATGTTACCACTTTTGACAAGGGCAACCGTCTTGTTGCAGATTAAACACATCGGTTTTGTGCTTTCCACAGGCAGCACAAATGCATACTTGTCAGTCCACTCTGTCTTAAATTCACGATTTTTGGAATCAACTTTTCGTTTTTTTTCGGGTTTAGAGCACGCCATGATTTTCGTTTGCTGAGAAACAGATTCCGTTCACAAATCGTTCTGCCCGCATTGTTGGCATTGACACACACAACCTGCGTGACCCACAGAGCTGGCAGCCAACATTGAGTGAGTGAGTTGTCATAGTGCTGTTGTTATTACAGCTCCTGATTGGACCTCTGGATTGAACACGGAAGATAGAAACCACATCGGGTAGATCAAATATATATAGCGTGAAATCACGCACCAATGAAAACTCGCTTGGATCATGATTAAATTAGAATGTTGATTTTGGCTTCGGTCCAAATTTGATTGCGTCTGGGTCCGGATCCCGCCTATCGAGTACCCCTGCACTAGAGCAATGCTGAGGTTGTGAGTTTGGGTCCCACTAGAGCAATGCTGAGGTTGTGAGTTTGGGTCCCACTAGAGCAGTGGTTCTCAAAGTGTGGGGCGCGTGCCACTGGTGGGGCGCAGAGACGTGACAGGTGGGGCGTGAAGGGAGGCGATGAACGGGAGATTTATTTTTTTACCCCTGATCTATGGCAATGCTTTCCTTTATAGACAATAGATTTTGATTGACGTCGGCGTGTTAATTGCAGCGGGACAATTTAAGAAAAACTTTAGTTTAGTTTAGTTAGGGCTGTGTACTGTTCTCGCTACGTGTTTTACACGTCCAATGTGTAGACAGTCAGTTCAACAGTCAGCCAAACTTGATTTCACGAGCCAGGTAGCAAGCGCCTTGCTCCTTTAAAACTGATGAGTGAAACAATAATACACCAGAAACGGAAAATACTTAGAAGGTATCTTAACTAAACACAGCAAGTTACTATTAGATTCATTACACCAAGAATTAAAGCAACAACAGATTACGCACAGCTGGCTAATAAGTGCTAACGTTAGCCACCAACAGAGTTATGAATGAATGGTGTGCTAACGATCACATATTAGAACGTAACGTATCTAAATGAATAATGATTACATTTTATGTTTCAAACGAACTAACACAGTTCATAGAATTTAAACATATTTATCACAGTGTGAGACAGCGAAAAAACGTAGTCATTGTTTTCGAGGGTGCGAGGAAAAGCATAATTTAATAGAGGCTTACTAGATATGTGCGTTACTAACTGTCACAGTTGTTCCCTATCCCACGACACGAGTATGATGACAAAGTAAAAGTCCGTCAACAGAAAGAAATACAATACTGTGTGCGTGCAGTGATGGATTACCAAACGGCTGAGCTCAGGGCCAGAGCCTCTGCGTGAAGTCGCTGTTATTAACTTTGCTTGCTGTCAATTGTTTTTAGACTTTGTATTTGTTAATATCAGAGGTGGCTTAAATGTATCTCTTATTTGTGATTGGAAGCGGTGTATTTTGTTACAGGTCCTGACCCATGGTTTCATAATCCGTCCATGTGTGTCCATAACAACAATACACTACAACATGAAACATGAAATCACTCCAAGCAATATACATTTGCTGACCTAAATAAGATGCTATTTGTTATTACTTGAGGTTATTTCAATAATTGACTATTTTAAGCTTGGCCTACCATTTTATGGGAGCGATGAGGGACAGGTGGGGCTTGAAAAGGCCTCCTTGTTCAAAGTGGGGAATGACAGAAAAAGTTTGAGAACCACTGCACTAGAGCAATGCTGAGGTTGTGAGTTTGGGTCCCACTAGAGCAATGCTGAGGTTGTAACCCATCGGTTAGCGCGCGGTACTTATAAGACAGTACAAGATGAGCAATGCCGAGGTTGTGAGTTCAAGCCTCACCTGGAGCAGGTGACCTTTAGGTGCAAAAACACTACAATTGGTACAATTGAGAGAACAGGCTTAAGACTGAAAATAAGTGCGAATGAAAGCCTCCAGTTACATATCATAACCTTGTCGCTGCCTGATGAGAGTCCCACATGCATACTGTCGAATGGTTTATGGCACACACGGTCTTGGACAGCTACTTCTACCACACTATTTCCGGTCTCAGCACGGTGTCAAAACAAACCAGTCGGAGAGTCTTTAAAAAAAAAGGAAAATGAGAGGTCGATCATCTAACTTTTCATATCGTAGATTATATACCTGTTGCCAAAAGCTTAAATCCAGACAGGCTGAACCATTAACTTTTGGATGAGATTGGCCTAGGCTATAAAACCAGGGTTGAAAGAAATGACAGGAAAGAAGTGGCGGTTTTCTTCAGCTGGCTCACATTTTATGCCGGTTATTATGTTGCAGTATGCAGGGCTGACATTTCTAAATGAACATTTGGCAAAATATAAAAAATAACCTAACATTCCAGTGGTGGACTCAATTGGTTAGTGTGTGGTACAACTTACAAGCTGTGAGTTCAAACCACACCAAAAGCCTCAAGCAGCGCCTTTCCTGTAGATACATTAGTGCACCCTGCACCCTAACCCTGGATATAAAAACATCCTGATTGGACTGGATTGGTACGGTGAGACTGGCATCGTCATGGACGTGAGGATCCTCATGGTTTGGTTTCAGCTGGCCCTGATCTGTAGCGAACCGGGGCTGGATCAAGAAACTGACCTGGAAGTGAAAGATGCCGGCGTAGTTGACCTGGAAACTCTGATCCTTAGGAACCACGCGGGCCAGGATGTCCTTATCCAGAGTCAGGGAGGCAATCGCCGCCAGCAACCAGCAGTCACCTAGCAACATCAAAAGGCATTGTCGGTGAGGTCCACACATGTCTGATACAGGACAAACAACACTGGCCACTGCCTGGGACCCCAACACTCTTAGGACCCCAACACTCCTGGGACCCCAACACCCCAACACTCTTAGGACCCCAACACTCTTAGGACCCCAACACTCCAACACTCTTAGGACCCCAACACCCCAACACTCTTAGGACCCCAACACCCCAACACTCTTAGGACCCCAACACTCTTAGGACCCCAACACTCCAACACTCTTAGGACCCCAACACTCTTAGGACCCCAACACCCCAACACTCTTAGGACCCCAACACTCCAACACTCTTAGGACCCCAACACTCTTAGGACCCCAACACTCTTAGGACCCCAACACTCCAACACTCTTAGGCCCCCAACACCCCAACACTCTTAGGACCCCAACACCCCAACACTCTTAGGACCCCAACACTCTTAGGACCCCAACACCCCAACACTCTTAGGACCCCAACACCCCAACACTCTCAGGACCCCAACACTCTTAGGACCCCAAGGACCCCAACACCCCAACACCCCAACACTCTTAGAACACTCTTAGGACCCCAACACCCCAACACTCTTAGGACCCCAACACTCTTAGGACCCCAACACCCCAACACTCTTAGGACCCCAACACTCTTAGGACCCCAAGGACCCCAACACCCCAACACCCCAACACTCTTAGAACACTCTTAGGACCCCAACACTCCTGGGACCCCAACACTCTTAGGACCCCAACACTCTTAGGACCCCAACACTCTTAGGACCCCAACACCCCAACACCCCAACACTCTTAGGACCCCAACACTCCTGGGACCCCAACACTCTTAGGACCCCAACACTCTTAGGACCCCAACACCCCAACACTCTTAGGACCCCAACACCCCAACACTCCTGGGACCCCAACACTCTTAGGACCCCAACACTCTTAGGACCCCAACACTCCAACACTCTTAGGACCCCAACACTCTTAGGACCCCAACACTCTTAGGACCCCAACACCCCAACACCCCAACACTCCTGGGACCCCAACACTCTTAGGACCCCAACACTCTTAGGACCCCAACACTCCAACACTCTTAGGACCCCAACACCCCAACACTCTTAGGACCCCAACACTCTTAGGACCCCAACACCCCAACACCCCAACACTCTTAGGACCCCAACACCCCAACACCCCAACACTCCTGGGACCCCAACACTCCTGGGACCCCAACACTCTTAGGACCCCAAGGACCCCAACACTCTTAGGACCCCAACACTCTTAGGACCCCAACACCCCAACACTCTTAGGACCCCAACACTCTTAGGACCCCAACACTCTTAGGACCCCAACACTCTTAGGACCCCAACACTCCAACACTCTTAGGACCCCAACACTCTTAGGACCCCAACACTCCAACACTCTTAGGACCCCAACACTCTTAGGACCCCAACACTCCAACACTCCAACACTCTTAGGACCCCAAAACCCCAACACTCTTAGGACCCCAACACTCTTAGGACCCCAACACTCCAACACTCTTAGGACCCCAACACTCTTAGGACCCCAACACCCCAACACTCTTAGGACCCCAACACTCTTAGGACCCCAACACCCCAACACTCTTAGGACCCCAACACCCCAACACTCTTAGGACCCCAACACTCTTAGGACCCCAACACTCTTAGGACTCCAACACTCTTAGGACCCCAACACCCCAACACTCCTGGGACCCCAACACTCCTGGGACCCCAACACCCCAACACTCCTGGGCCCCAACACTCCTGGGGCATGGTGTGGGTGTTTACAGTTTCTTCCAATCATTTACACACTTGTTTCAATACCATGTAGACTTTTTCAAAACACACATTCCCCATAGACAGACACCTGCTTAGCACTTTGAAAGTTTTATTTATACAGTTTGTGGTATGTGATATTAACGAGAAATGTGTTGGAACGTAGACAGATTAGTAGTTCTACTCTGCAACTGAAGCTCAAGGAAATGGTTTGTATATTTGCAGTAGAGTCAATATGAGTACTGTGCTCTGAACTCGTCTATGATAAAGGTGGACGGATCAGCTTGCTCATACCTAATACAGGGATACATTTTCTCTCTGCAAGCAACAATGGGATATCCCAACTGCACAACCCTTTAAGCCCATTGAAATAATATGTATTATTATTATTATTATTATTAATATTATTATTATTATTATGAGCTTATTAATATTATTATTATTATTATTATTAATATTATTATTGTGAAAGAGAGTTTGGTTCTGTCTGGTCCCTGTTTGTTTTCGGTGGTTGACTGCATCTTTCTGCGTCAGCCAACTGGGCCGTAGTTTT
>NC_045175.1:12107601-12140101 GCF_900700415.2 Clupea harengus | reverse complement strand
TCTGCTGGGATGCTCCATAGACGTAAGACATGAACCATAGACGTAAGACATGAACACAGAGCTTCAACTACCTGCTTCAACTCAATGTATTTTACTTATGGGTTTTTCCTATTCTATGTGCAAATTTCATTATACACATAGAGGAAAGGAGAAGCTCAAGGTGGCTATATGAGTTTGACAGATAGGACTGTTCCTATGAATGTATAATATGCCTAAGGTTTAGCAATTATGTTACCTAATGGATGGATTCACTACATGAGTTTCAAATTTTGTCAGATCTGTGTGCTGCTCACACGACACAACTTGCTGTCGTGGAATCTTACAGTTGTTTGCACACGTGGGGCACACGTTTCAAGATTTCATCAGGAGGAATCTCCATCTCCACGTTTAGTCTCCAAATGATGTTTTGTCACGAAAAAAGCACATGCAGGAAGTGACACAGGAAATGATGCGATGCAAGCATGTGGCCCTCTCTGTGAGGACACCAACCGCGCTGAACCAAACCACACCAACATGCTGTAGTGTTCTAGTAACATCTGAAGTTTGTGGTACAATATATTCATGTTTCACCCATATCTTGTCCATTTTACTATTTTGTAAAGATGAATACAGTTGATGAGGAAGGAATGAGAACACACACTTTGAGGAATGTGGATGAGGTTCTACTGTAATGGGACAGAAAGGTATCTGGTCATCAGGGAACTAATGACTTCATATCAGTGGTTCTTCCAAGCAAAGCAATCATTACAGCTTCAGTTTTCAGTGTGTTCATGTTGTATTTCCAAACAATACCTACATCTTTTTTTCTCCAGACATCTTGACCTCATGATAACTAAATGTTACCTGTTCCAGTTGGGTGTTTAACTCACAACCTTTGATAATGTGTCAATAATATGGACCTACGTGAGTTGTTGGTGTTTCTTTTCCGCAGTTCTGGCGGTATGGCGAGTGGGTGGATGTTGTCATTGACGACCGGTTGCCAGTCCGACACGGGAAACTGCTGTTTGTGCAGTCAGCTGATCACTCTGACTTCTGGAGCGCCCTACTGGAGAAGGCCTACGCTAAGTAAGAGCGTTTTATGAACATACTTTTTGTGCATGTACGTGTTGTGTGTGTGTGTGTGTGTGTGTGCAGTATTACCAGAATACAAGTAAATAGGCATCTAACTAATATTTAATAAAACAACTCTCAGTTTGTTTTGAGTTTTACTGGCTTGTTTTTCTGAAATCCACTTCCTTGAACCTCAGATGCTCCCTTTAGAGAACTTGTTGGACTTGTTCTTAGTGTCAAGGACAACAACAGATATCATGTGAATATGTAACTCTTTCCTCCTCACTAATCTCTCCCCATTGCACAGACTCATTTTACAGAATCAACTAAGATGAAACTGAAATAGCCCACACATGAGACCCTTTGCATTACACACAAGTGTGTCATGTTTCTCAAGAAATGACCAAATTGACTTAGCCCCCGGTCTTTTAAATAGCTATAAACTCCCCTGATTCAACCTATCAAAATGTGTTGTCCTCAAGCTCTATAATCTGACTTCACCCCAAATGAAAGAGTGGTGAAGGTGTAGCCCTATCAAATCATTATTTTCTTTATTTTC
The DNA here is from genome assembly GCF_900700415.2 of Clupea harengus. Taxonomy (NCBI): domain Eukaryota; kingdom Metazoa; phylum Chordata; class Actinopteri; order Clupeiformes; family Clupeidae; genus Clupea; species Clupea harengus. Next base: position 12,138,492 of record NC_045175.1, on the reverse strand, counting down.
AGTTTAAGTTAACACAAAAAGCAAGGAAAACAATCCAAAATGCTTTTGCTAAAGGTGGCTTGTCACAATCTTGATTCTGTCCAACTAATATAACTATACCACTTACATGTGCAGTATTACCAGAATCCAAGTAAATAGGCATCTAACTAATATTTAATAAAATAACTCTCAGTTTGTTTTGAGTTTACTGGCTTGTTTTTTTCTGAAATCCACTTCCTTGAAGCTCAGACGCTCCCTTTAGAGAATGTGTTGGACTTGTTCTTAGTGTCAAGGACAACAACAGATCTCGTTGTGAATATGTAACTCTTTCCTCCTCACTAATCTCTCCCCATTGCACAGACTAGTTTTACAGAATCAACTAAGATAAAACTGATTTGCTATTTCTTCCCCTCTTTAATTTCTTCAATGCAATTGTGTTTATTTTGCATGCGTGTGCACATTGATTTGTATATGTGTTTTTGTTGAAAGATGTTAGTGGAAATATATACATGTGCATGTTTCAGTCTTTTATCAATCTACTAGACCCTGAGTGGGTTAGTATAACCTCCAGACTCCTCTCTCTCTTGAGAGACACTCAGGAAAAGGACAAATGTGCAGCTTTAATGCTGAAGAAATGTCCTGTACTTCATTGCCAATGACTTTGGGCATTCCCTTGTTTAACTGCCTGGACAAGTTCCACTTGAGATGGGGCTTTTTGGAATGTGTCATAAAAATATTCTTCCTGTTATGTAAGATTACAGGTGTGTACCCCAGGGCGAGCGGCTGCTATGAGTCCCTGACCGGAGGCAGCACCATCGAGGGCTTTGAGGACTTCACCGGGGGCATCGCTGAGGCGTTCGACCTGACCAAGGCTCCTCCGTTCCTGTACAAGATCATGAAGAAGGCCCTCGGCCTCGGCTCTCTGCTGGGATGCTCCATACACGTAAGATATGAACCATAGACGTAAGACATGAACCATAGACGTAAGGCATGAATACAGAGGGCTGAGGCTCTCTGCTGGGATGCTCCATAGACGTAAGACATGAACCATAGACATAAGACATGAACCATAGACGTAAGGCATGAATACAGAGGGCTGAGGCTCTCTGCTGGGATGCTTCATAGATGTAAGATATGAACCATAGACGTAAGATGTGAACTATAGACGTAAGATATGAACCATAGACGTAAGACATGAACACAGAGCTTCAACTACCTGCTTCAACTCAATGTATTTTACTTATGGGTTTTGCCTATTCTATGTGCAAATTTCATTATACACATAGAGGAAAGGAGAAGCTCAAGGTGGCTATATAAGTTTGACAGGTGGGTGCAGAGGTCATAGGTCAAGGGTCATTTTTGTTTGTGTTCAAAAAATAATCTCACTTTGTCTTAGCTGTCAGTCAGTACATACCCAGCCAGCTAATATATACCAAGCAGCTAGTCTAACCTGGCAGATATTCAGTGGCAATGTTCAGTAGACTCCCAATCTTTGTAAACAAACACAATCGAGGTCATGCTGACTAATGAGCCTCAACACATGGTACTGGGAAAGAGAACAGGTTGCACAGCGTTGGTTTGCTGACAAGAGGTCTCTCTTCAACGGTCTTTTCTCTTTGTTTCCCACCAGAAATGTTCAAAACTCTTGACAAGAGTAGCTCGGGGAAGATTGGGCTGGATTTGTTTCAGGTAGGTGATGTTGGAGAGGATCATGAGTTACTAACTGATCCGTATCTATGTACGTATATCCAAATTCTGACTCAAAGCTTTTTCTTTGTGTGTGTGTGTGTGTGTGTTTGTATGTGTGTGTGTGTCTGTGTTTGTATGTGTGTGTGTGTGTGTGTTTATGCAGTGGATTTGCCTTTCCATGCATTAGTACGGCGTCTCCTTCATTGGTCCTGCTCTGAAAGAAAAGTCCTTGAAGTCTTTAACATCGGTCCTGCGTGATCAGAATGTGGCCAACTGACATAATATTTCCCTCTTTTTCTGAATTAATCATTACTTGCCTAATCACAATGAATTGACATTACAGAGTATTTAAAATAACCATGTTGATTCAAGATTTTCTCATTACTGTAACTCCAATTTGTTTTGTAATGTTGAAGTCATAGAATATAATAGAAATAGAATAGAAAAGCCTTTATTGTCATTGTATTCGCATACAACGAAATTTGGAGCGCTGCTCCTGTTGGTGCGACAAGGGACAACATAAAACACAACAACAACATAACACAACAAAAACATAACACAACAACGTACAACTAGCTAAAATCAGTACAAATAGCGGTGGTATAGATTACAAATACTTCCCTGAGGTGCTTTACAATAAATACATTTCATCATGTCAAGGGATACCAGATTTTAAATTGTAAGTCCGACTTGATTTCCGAATGCTAATATGCATGCAATGTGTTTTGTTGTACTTTTGAGAGGAAATCTACCTATTAAAGTCATTGACCTATAATTAAAACCAATGCTGGACTGCCTTGAGTCTTCATTGTTCAATACAGTGCAATTTTGTACCATGGAGAAAATTGGTCTTTACTTTATTCAGTCTTCACATAAAAAGTACAGATGTGCTGTAAGAAATGTGTCCCCCTGTTTTCCGTAGTCTTGGATATTGAGTCAGTTGTTATTTCAGGAAGCTGCACAAATCATCCTCTGCCCTCCGTAGCCCTGTGCCCCTAGGGCTGGTGGGTCCTCCTGTCCCTTCCGCTCTCTCTCTCTCTTCCTTCCTTCCTACCCACCCCCACCCCCCTCTCTCTCTCTCTTTTTCCTTCCTACCCACCCACCCTCCCTCTCTCTCTCCCTCTCTCCCTCTCCCCCTCCCTCTCTCTCTCTCTCTCTCTCTCTCTCTGTCAAAGGCCCAGCAGAGGTCTCTTGCAGTGGGCTTGTAGAAGGTCAAGGATCTGAAAAAAACACACAGAGTACACGCATCTACATTATACTTCAAATGAAATGTTTCTAGCTGAGAGACTGTGATGGCCAGGTGTGAAGGCAAACTTCAGACAGAGCTTAACCTTTAGTTAGGTTCACTCACTGTCTTTCTTTGCTTGTGCTGAATAACTTGTGCTTTCACAAACTCTCTTTGTTTGCTTTGGCTGCGTGCAATCTTCTCCTGGATGTCTCCCTCTTCTGGGCTGTCATGAACAAACCAAAGTCCTTACAGGCCAAACCTCGCAGCTCCTGCATTGTTGTAGTTACGTGACGCGTAGAATGATGTCAACACACCACAACTGACGTGAAAAAGGGGGAGGCGAAAATAAACGTCAAGTCGGCCCGCGTTATAGTCTTCTAATAGGTCCTCTTTGTTTGCATTAAGACACGGGATGCCTCACATTTCACCATTACTTATCTTTAAGAGAAGAATAACTAGTGATAATGTCTGGACGAGGAAAGGGAGGTAAAGGACTCGGTAAAGGAGGCGCCAAGCGTCATCGCAAGGTTCTCCGTGATAACATCCAGGGAATCACGAAGCCCGCCATCCGCCGCCTGGCTCGCCGTGGTGGTGTGAAGCGAATCTCCGGCCTCATCTACGAGGAGACTCGTGGTGTGCTGAAGGTTTTCCTGGAGAACGTGATCCGTGATGCCGTCACCTACACCGAACACGCCAAGAGAAAGACCGTCACCGCCATGGATGTGGTCTATGCTCTGAAGCGTCAGGGCCGCACTCTGTACGGCTTCGGCGGTTAAAGATTTGATCACGCATTCAAACTGAACCCAAAGGCTCTTTTAAGAGCCACCCAAATGCTATATAACGGCTGTATCCAAACTTTTAATGACATGAGACCCCTCATAAAAGTCATAACAACTTGAGATTAGCCAAAATGTTAAAGATTTGTTTTTTCGCCGCATTTCCCACGCTCACAGTAATACCACTTCAATGATCAGCATATTTAATAACTCTTTCAGCTGGATGTTTGCGATTGAACAGCATTTCAAGTTATATGACTTGTGTGACGTTTATTTATGTGTGTAAACTATCCTGCATGAAATGGTGTAATATAAAAGCAATATCTCCCCAACAGCAGTCATCACATCGCCATGATGCTTTTCGATGAGGGCGCTAAAGAATGACACCATTGTTGCTAGCGTAAAATGAGGGTTCGCTTTGGTCAGAAGTGTCTGCCAAACCCCATCAACTAAAAGTATCTATCTCTGAATATATAACACGCTTAAGTTAGTATAACATTGGGCTTATGCTACAACCCACATTTATATTGGCGTAATATAATATATATACATACATATATACATATATATATAAACTAGCCTTACACTACAAAGTTTGCGTAATCAATTACTTGTTTTTCGTTTTTGTTGGAGAAATTCTGGCAATTTTACGCCAATAAACATGTGAGTTGTAGCATAAGCCCAATGTTAACTTTGATAATAATATATAAGTTAAAATGTATTATCAAAGTTACATTTCTAGGATTTCATCCATTTCTCTGAAAAGTGTGGGAAATTAGACAAAAGAAGGTGGGGGATAAATGAGTAAACTGCTGATCTGTGGGTGGGGCTGGACTTGTCTCACTGACCGTCCCCTTCGGTACAAACTAACCAACCGTGTCTGGGTGTTGGAGGGAAAGGCGTGTGTGTCTGAAGTGACGCAGCCAGCTATTTCCATACAACTTTGTATATATAGTGCCAACCTCGTTAAGGAGATTACATTTTGTTTGAGATAGACAGTAATACAACATGCCTGAACCAGCGAAGCCAGCACCCAAGAAGGGATCAAAGAAGGCAGTGACAAAAGCTGCAGGGAAAGGAGGCAAGAAGCGCCGAAAGACCAGGAAGGAGAGCTATGCCATCTACGTGTACAAGGTGCTGAAGCAGGTCCACCCCGATACCGGTATCTCCTCTAAGGCAATGGGCATCATGAACTCTTTCGTGAACGACATCTTCGAGCGCATCGCTGGGGAATCTTCCCGCCTGGCTCACTACAACAAGAGGTCCACCATCACCTCCAGGGAGATCCAGACCGCAGTGCGTCTGCTTCTGCCCGGTGAACTGGCCAAGCACGCCGTGTCCGAGGGAACAAAGGCGGTCACCAAGTACACCAGCTCCAAGTAAAGCGTTATCTCAACGCTCTCCAACTCAAAGGCTCTTTTAAGAGCCACCCACCTTTTCTTGGAAAAGTCGTTCCAATGCCTTTAAGAAAATGTTTAGAAAATATAAGAAAACACTTACGGTGGGCATATTCATTATAGTGGTGTATAATCTTCGAAACTACATGCCCAACGTTATAATTCGTCAAAATATAGTAGCTGTTATTACCACTAATAGATAAGTGTTGCATTAGGATTTGTGGAGGCGCGTAGTACATGTACAGAGAAGTGAAGCGTGTTAAAGAAACGAGAAAAATTGGTTTGTATTTAAACATGAAGCACATTCCCCATAAACATGACAGTATACCTGGCACGTTTGATTACACCTTGAGCAAGTGGCTGTACATGTTCCCTGATCATTAAGACTAAGAAGTTCGCGTTGTCATGTGAATCCATTATTAAACTTAGCATTTTGATTGTTTGACAGTGTCCGATAGCTGACATATGATAACCATTTACATAAACGGAGAAAGCGGAGTTACGGCCTTATTATCCTAAAGCTATTGAATTAAGGGTTTTAGAAAACATCATAGTGCCGCGCTCACTTACGGTGGGCATGTTCGTTATAGTGGTGTATAATCCCAGAAACTAGATGCTCAAGGTTGTCATGATACTGCCACTAATAGATACATGTTGCATTAGGGTTTGTGGAGGAACGTTGTACATGTACATAAAAATGTGTTTGTATTTAAACATGACGCACTGCCCCCATAAACATGACAGTATACCTGGCACGTTTGATTACACGTATAGGAAATAGTATTCTAAGTAAACGTTTTTAAAACGGTCATAGTCCCACGCGCAAATAGTTTCCAATCAAACGCGGACTTGAACATGCTCTAAAATGGCGATTAACAGAAGCAGATACAGAAATGGCTCGATAATTTTCCTTTTACACCTAGTTGTAGGCAAGCTTATAGCGTGCTGAAATTAAACACATTTAATTTAATCTTACCAAATAAATAGAAAGTCAGAATAAAGCCTTCATAGACAGTTTGGTGGCTCTTAAAAGAGCCTTTTGATTTCTAGAGGGAGATATTAACTTAAGCACGCTCCCCACGGATGCGACGAGCCAGCTGGATGTCCTTGGGCATGATGGTGACCCTCTTGGCGTGGATGGCGCACAGGTTGGTGTCCTCGAACAGACCGACCAGGTAAGCCTCGCTGGCCTCCTGAAGAGCCATGACGGCAGAGCTCTGGAAGCGCAGGTCGGTCTTGAAGTCCTGAGCGATCTCTCTGACCAGACGCTGGAAGGGCAACTTGCGGATCAACAGCTCAGTGGACTTCTGGTAGCGACGGATCTCTCTCAGAGCCACGGTACCGGGCCTGTAACGATGGGGCTTCTTCACGCCACCGGTGGCTGGGGCGCTTTTGCGGGCAGCCTTGGTAGCGAGCTGCTTCCTTGGGGCTTTGCCTCCGGTGGATTTACGAGCGGTCTGCTTGGTTCTTGCCATTGTACGTGTTTGCTTCGATTAAAATCAGTAAACAGTAAATTCAACGCAGCAGTTCACAGCTTTAAACTATTTTCAGGCCACCGCCCCCTATTACGTAGTATACTTGCCTTCGCTGATTGGCTGATATCAGTGCGCGCCCATTTTCTATTATCGGTATTGGCGCCTAAAAATTTAAACTGAAAGCTTTGTCGCCGTTTTGGGGATTCTACCAATGTTAACTCAAGCAGGTCCAGTTGTATACAGAAAATGACTTCAACGAGTAACGAAGTAAACAATGTGACTCCAGCTTTGTTTTACAGTACTATACATAAATAAGTACCAGAAATACAAATAAAAAAGATGCGCGTTTTTGTTCTTAGGAGGCTAATTAAATCCTTTGATGCCTCTGAATTCAGTCATTGAGAGTTTTTAAAATTCACAACTAAAAATCACTCTTACTTAACCCGAGTTCCTGAGTGTGAGTTTAGTTAATGTGAAGATAGATTAAGTGTGTGCACACCGTTTACAATGAACGCTTTTCAGATTAAATGCAATTCAGCTCGTTGGTTGAATTCTAACTGAGTTTTGGCACGACATACGCATTTTATTATGAAAAGCCATCTGTAGGATTGTATGACAGCGTACCCTTCAGTTAGCCCAAGCAATACAATAGAAGCCATTATTTTTCATTAAGGCACTTTTTCCACACTCATTTCGACAATAATGCGTTTCGCCTGTTATTTCAGTTAAGACACCTGCTCCGCTGGGTTCAGCGCAAGAAATGGCCTCCTAATCTCAATGTATACACAAATGGCAAACTACCGTTAGATCAGGGTAAATTGGAGTGATTGTATGCAATTAACGACATTGACCACTATCGATTCGAGAGAATAGAACGAAAAAACAAATGACTGGTTTTATTTCAGTTAGCCTCCAGGCAATGCAATGATCCTCGATAGTGAATGATCGTTTTTCATTGTTACTCTGCTTCAGAAAAATAAGGCGAGTCATCTGTTGCGACAGTGAAGACCGCTATGTACTTGTAGACCAGCACAAAATATGAACTTAAAAATGTAGTTTCAACCCATGAAGTACCATTAGATCAGGGAAATTGAGCTGGAGTGCTTACATAGCCAAAGGATTGATATAAGTGATTGGTTAGCTTTTCAAAGTGATACAATTGGGTGGCTCTTAAAAGAGCCGTTGTTTGAATGTACACTCAATAGTTTACTTGGACTTCTCAGTCTTCTTGGGCAGAAGCACAGCCTGGATGTTAGGCAGCACACCACCTTGGGCGATGGTCACTCCGCCGAGCAGTTTGTTCAACTCCTCGTCGTTACGCACAGCCAGCTGCAGATGGCGGGGAATGATACGACTCTTCTTGTTGTCACGGGCAGCGTTGCCGGCCAACTCCAGGATCTCAGCGGTCAGATACTCGAGCACGGCAGCCATATAGACCGGAGCTCCAGCTCCAACACGATGGGCATAGTTGCCCTTGCGGAGCAGCCTGTGAACTCGACCCACGGGGAACTGGAGTCCAGCCCTGGATGAGCGTGTCTTTGCCTTTGCTCTGGCCTTTCCTCCGGTTTTGCCTCTTCCACTCATGTTAAGACTGTTGTTGGGTGTTCGTCGCAAGTACGAATGATGAACTTTTACTGTAAGACCGTTTATTTATTCTACATGTCATCCTCTCACTGCTTAACAATAAGATAGTGAGAGCCAATCAGGTTCTGCGACGTGTCACGCGCCTTAATTTGCCGCAGACAAATGCCTTGCCGCCATAAATCTCTAGCAACGCCCCACTTTGGGGGGGAATCTAAACACGGTTCCTTTGATGATAATGGATAACCATAGACATATATACATGTCTATGATGGATAAAATACAACACAAAACATTTCCGCAAAAAGCTTTATTGCTTACTGCTTTTTATTGTTGATTGACATAAATACCATAACAACAGATACACATTCATGCTATGAGGACAGATGTGAAGATGGACTAATTCGCCCAAACAGGCAAAATCGCCATACATGATGAACAGTTGTACAGTGTAAAATGAAGGGTCGGTACTTTAATGTGTATCTGCGGATACGGCAGAGTCCAGTAGACCCATTCAGCACCACTATCACTGGGTAGTTTTTCACGATCCTGTACACTTCCTACGAAATTGGTTCAAAATACAAACGTGATTAGATAAATAGATAGATAGATAGATAGATAGATAGATAGATAGATAGATAGATAGATAGATGGATACTTTATTAATCCCGAGGGACATTTAGGTCATCCATAGTAGCTTATACACTTACTCACAGACATACATACATAGATAACATACACATAGGGGGGACATGTTCACAGGGAGTGGGGTGTTTACAGATACAGTAATGGATCTGACCCTATGGTACATTGTGCATAGATTGGTAAAGTGTTGATGTCCACGAGGAAAGTGTTCTTGTGCTGCAAGTGAGGATAGTGCAAGAGATAGTGTTCATGCGCTTGTGTGGATAGTGCAAAGTTCTTGTGCTTGTGTGTGTGTGTGTGTGTGTGTGTGTGTGTGTGTGTGTGTGTGTGGATAGTGCAAAGAGATATAAGTTGTTCAGTCTGTGCAAGGGGCTAGTATAGCCAGTAGAGGGATGGATGGACAGTGGGATGGTAAATGAAGAGATGAGAAGAGAAGGGCAGACTGAGGTAGACTCATGCAGAGAGGTCCATCTCCCTCCCCCTCCCCTTCTGCGTGGCGTTATGCAGCTGAATGGCCCTGGGGACAAAGGACTTCCTCAGCCTGTCCGATGAGCATGATAGTGACAGGAGTCTGGCACTGAATATGCTCTTCTCTATGTTGAGAGTACTGTGTAGTGGGTGGTTGACATTGTCCAAGATAGTCAGCAACCTACTCAGGGTCCTTAGAAGATTAGAAGTCATGTAAGTAAATGGGGCTGAAATAATTGCTTCATGAAAAATGATGTAGATGTTTTCTTTAATATATTGACAATGAAAGGTGTTAACGATGGCATTGTAATAATTTGCCATTTTTGTACATGAAGTCCTGGCGACCCACTTTGTGTTCACTGGGAGTCAATGGGCGAGTGTTCGCCCACTGTGTTGGTTCGTTTCTCCCAGATGTCTGGGGGTCCTCACGCACTCTCGCCAAGCCCGGGCCAGCCACAGACTGCTCCCTGTACTCATCAGCTTCTCCAACAGAGGTGCCTGATTTGTTTCGCGCTGCCACCTTCACATATTTGCGTGATCCAGAGAGTTCAGGCCTTGCTTTGCATTAAAGAGTCAGCTAAATTAATGCATGTCAATGTAGCCCTGGATGACCTTCTTTGTCACAGGAAGCTGGAAATGTTTTGAACCAAAAAAGATCCCCCATAAACACATTGTCTTCCATGGTTCATATTACCAAGCTAATCAGGACAACTGTCACATTTTCAGGATGGTTATGATGTCAGAGCTGACAGCATTTAATCAGGCCCCACCTAAAGACATTTTAGAGCCAGGTATACATTTTAAGTCCATGTTGGATTAAAAGTATAGTCTGATTCCTCAATGTAGCTTGCCTATGTGCAAAATTACACCTCACTCCAGAGAAAGGGAAGCTTCAAATGTCAACTTCAGACCCGCTGTGCAATAACTTGTGAGAGTGAACAACATATCTGCACTTGTACTGTTGGGGACTTTCAGTAGATCATGTAGGAATGTTAGTAGTAAATGAGTAGGTTTAATATGGGTTTATCTAATTCAGTATAAAACAAAGGGGTTAGGAGTATTATTTGAATGGGAAGACGGGGCTGCTTTGTCTTATGATAAATAAAGGCTGGGTCTTCGAGGTACTATGATAGGTTTCTGATTGGTGGAGTCAACGGGGAGGTCATAGGTTTCATTGGTTGAGCAGTCAGCTAATGGGGGCATTAGGGGGAGTGTTAGTGTTAGGTTTAAATGCCTAAGCGGGAGATATTTTGGGCAGAGCGTCTTCGAATTCATTCTCATATTGTTGTTTAGCATCTTCAATAAACCTTACTGAAATACTCTACAATCGGCTGTCTCCACTTCGACATTTTCTGGTACCTCGCGGTAATTGTGATCGGACACCACAATCACTTAAGCTGAAAGCAGAATATGTGAGAACACATCATTGATTTACACAAACAATTACAGATTTTAAACAAAACACACACACTAAATTACTTATTTGTGGTCCACTATGGCACAAAAGAAATGGAGTGTCGTCATTTTTTGCCTTCCATTACCACCGTGTTCACTACCTCAACAGATTAAACACGCCTTAAAGTATCAGATTTGTATCAAAATGATATTACTTCATAACTATTAATACTAATATCAACATGCACATAAGCCTGTGTTTGTGTAAAGTTCTCCATGTACGCCAATGGCTACGCTTCAGTGGCGCGAGACCCCACGGTGGCGGGAAGATGAAGTCTTCTAAGAGGTCCAGTCACTAGATAAGAATTGCTTTGAGGAAAGCGACAGTTTCATTATTCCCCAATACCCTATTCCATAAAGTTCGTTATGTGAATATATTTTGAATTAATCAAACCATTCGTTTGGAAGATACCTACATAATACTGAGGGGAATCTAGATCCAAATAATAATGTAATGTCCGCCACCAGATGGCCTCAGTTACCCAACGGTTCTCCTAAAGGGGACATTATGCATGTTGGTGCACACACAGCCTGTATTTAAAGACCAGTCATGAGCTTTGACAATAATTCATGGATGTGCATCATCGTATCTACTTATGTTGACAAAGAAACGAATAAAGCCTTCATCGACAGTTTGGTGGCTCTTAAAAGAGCCTTTTGATTTCTAGAGGGAAAGATGAACTTAAGCACGCTCCCCACGGATGCGACGAGCCAGCTGGATGTCCTTGGGCATGATGGTGACCCTCTTGGCGTGGATGGCGCACAGGTTGGTGTCCTCGAACAGACCGACCAGGTAAGCCTCGCTGGCCTCCTGAAGAGCCATGACGGCAGAGCTCTGGAAGCGCAGGTCGGTCTTGAAGTCCTGAGCGATTTCTCTGACCAGACGCTGGAAGGGCAGCTTGCGGATGAGCAGCTCAGTGGACTTCTGGTAACGGCGGATCTCTCTCAGAGCCACGGTACCGGGCCTGTAACGATGGGGCTTCTTCACGCCACCGGTGGCTGGGGCGCTTTTGCGGGCAGCCTTGGTAGCGAGCTGCTTCCTTGGGGCTTTGCCTCCGGTGGATTTACGTGCGGTCTGCTTGGTTCTTGCCATTTCTCCTGCGAGTTAAATGCACGAATGAGTAGATCAAATGGTGGAGGTAGCTTTTTAAACCTTTCCCCTTCGAAATACCCTGTGCGCGCTTATTTCAGTCTGCCCTGATTGGCCAACTGTCAATGTGTACCTGATTTCTATTGGGCAGCCATGATCTCCAGAAAAGAACCCCACCCTCTTTTTTCCTGTTGGCCGTTCAACAATAACTGTCTTTTATTATGGTTTTACTTATTCATTTAAAGTGAGACACATTCGAATTTTCTAAATGTTTGTAAAACAATTTCACAGTAAACGGTTACATGCTTTTTGTGTATTTTGGAAACGTGGTTTAAGAAATTTGTTATTTATAAATTGGAACCTGACTATATTACGTTAGAAGTTGACAGTAAATTAAATTAAACTGACCTCAAACAAACCTGAACAAATAGATCATTATGCTTTTCTAGACACCCACTGCAAAAATATTACAGCTAAAATAGCTGAAGTTAGTCTGTCAGGTGCTTGTTGCGAACATTGTGACTAGTATTTTGTAGTTTAGACGCGTAGAATGTGTAGTGTTTTTTATATCGCATAGTCCTCACTACTTCTTACTTTAAAAGTTATATTAATTTTCCGCCCTTTGTTGCAATGTTGTCCTCGGAAAACGAAATCTCGTTCCCTGTATGGATTATGGATATCTACATGTTCTGAAACGACTAAAGTCCGTCGTTTTGTTCAAGTCGGTAACATCTCCAATGTAATGTCACCTATACCGAGAAAGCAAACATTTAGTTGTCTTTCTCGATCATTTGCGGATGGATTTATTGCACGGAGACTCGGAGGTACGGAGGTATCACTGGTATATTCTATTTTTATGTAGCGCCCCTTTGCTGTTCCGGGCAATTACTAGGGGTAGCTAACCTGAGTTCTTTTAACTCAATACGTTATCTCTAACTTATAAATGTATGCCTGATTTGTCTTTACTGTTGGCGTGTTGATTATTATGTAACACAAATATTATCAATGCTAGACAATCACTCACCTGTTCACACCAGAGTTATATATTGACACTAAATACCTAAATATATATAATATGGGACTAATACAAATAATCATTCACCAGATAGCACCGAAAATGTTAACTATTTACTTGGAAAAATGTATATACATATGTACACAAGTATCAATTAACACAATCACGGTCTTTGACAGTTCCACAACCAGAATATCAATACAATCAATTTAAACACACAGCGTATCAAACTATTGTAATCCTATAGCCGGCAGTAATAACTAAATACTTAGGGTACCCAAAATGTTACTGGAGTCGTACGTTTGCAAGCCTGAGTCGTCGCTCGGGTTCATAGTAGCCAAAAACTCAACGGCTATTTCGCGCCAGTCGCGCTGAGGAAAATAAAACACAATGGCCGCCGCCTCTGCGATGAAGAGGAAGATGTTGTCCTTGGTAGCTCACCCAAGATGTCGACCAGAGTTGTCCACTGCCTGGACTCCGCTGTCCCTTTCTCGTTGGGGTTTGCTGGGCTGTAGGGACACTGTGATGTGAAGGTTGCTGAATAAGCCACCCTTGTCCAACGTCCGTTAATGCTAGGCTAGCGGTAGCCAAGTTAGCCTTCAGAGCTAATCGGTTGCTAGGTCCTCCTAATAGTTCTCCGAACTATTACTCAACCCCGACTAAATAACGGTCACTGTGCTATAAGGTTAACTAGTACAGTCTAACACACAATGACAATTATCTGCTTAATGGAGGGTAGTTCTCACATTAAATCTGTAATCAGTGTTACAGAGCAAATGTCCAATACATCTTATCCCATTCATTGACTCCTCGTTCTCTCCCGTTTCCTCTACGTTCCCCTCTCCTTACCCTTCACCCAACTCAACCATCAACTCCGATCTCATTGGCTTACGAATTAAATCATATTAACTCTTACATTTCAATTTCTTATCATATAGTAATCAAAATAAAATACCTTGAAAGCATTTACAGCATCAGGAACTTAAAAATATATTTCACATATAACAATACATGACCTTAACCAGGAAACATATGCAATAACAGCCGTAAGTTTTTAATCTTTTAAATCCTCTTTATTAACTTATTCTATTTATGATGGGGTGTATGATGTTAGTCTATAAAAGAAGGCATCTCCTGTTCATCGCGTCTCACCTGTCACGTCTCTACGCCCCACACTTTGAGAAACGCTGGGATAGGAGGTCTGAAACATGTTTGCTGCCATTCAATTCATCCGAGTGTACGTTATTAGCCGTAGCTAGTACTTAAATATCAGCTTTTAAAAGAAACTTTGGTGGCTCTTAAAAGAGCCGTTTAAAATAACAAACTATGCACCCATAATTCACCTCCTCTTAGGTGCTGCCCTTCTGGCCTTGGTGGGTGATCGCCTCGCTGGCTTAGCTCTCCTGGGGCTCTTGGCTACTTTCCTCGCTCTGGCGGGTTTCTTAGCCTTCTTAGCAGCGGGCTTCCTGGCTTTAGCCGCAACGCGCTTCTTAGGTTTCTTGGCAGCCGGCTTCCTTGCTGCAGCCTTCTTAGCCGCAGGTTTCTTGGCCGCAGCCTTCTTCGCCTTGGGAGCAGCTTTCTTGGCGGGCTTCTTCTTTGCCTCGGCCTTCCTCTTGTTCAGCTTGAAGGAGCCGGACGCGCCGGTTCCTTTGGTCTGGACCAAAGTTCCCTTAGAGACGAGACCCTTGACAGCCAGCTTGACACGAGAGTTGTTCCTCTCCACATCGTATCCTCTGGCCGACAAAGCCTTCTTCAGGGCTGGAAGAGAGACGCCGCTCTTCTCCTTGGCGGAAGTTACAGCTTTGATGATGAGCTCGCCGACACTTGGTCCGGCTTTCTTGGGCTTGGTTGAACTCTTCTTCGGAGCCTTTGCTGGTACAAGAGCGAGTGATGGAGCGACTTCTGCCATGGTTGATTTGATAAGAGATAAATCAATCAAAGTTCAGAACAATGGTGCTGCTGACTGGTTAAGGTGTTTTATTTAAAGGTCCCATGCGAGCCGTGTAGACGCAACTCCACTATCTCTAACGCGCTGCTTCCTCGCAGTATCACTTGTGTTTTCTCCTGTCACATATTATGAAATATTTGACTCGAAATACAACTTTTAAAGCCAGTAATGTCTGTTACTAAGAGAATAGGGCTTGAACAGCTAAGTGAAGTAAAGACAGTAAAGTATTTACTTGGATTGGTGTTAAATGACACGGGAAACAGCGGAGAGTAGCGTAGTATGAGTAGAGATTGTGTTTGGTTAGAGAGACAATTGTGCAAAATTAGAATATATGTGTTTTATCAACAAAAGTCACGAATATCCCTGACACAAGATACAACCCTTGTCAATCGTAAAAATGTGTTTGGAGTTCGACTTGATGAACGGATCATTTTCAAATAGAGGTCAATTTGGTCACAGTAAAACACAGGGTCGCCTCGTCCCACGCAATCTCATCACCGTGAAGTAGGATGCCTCCAAGTGCATAGCTGCCTACGGAACCATTTATGGATGCCCATCAACTGTGAACCAGATAGACTTTGCGATCTGGGTTTTGAACATATTAAGTCTCTCTTGCGTGTTACGCCCGTTTTGATGTAGTCAGTCTTTTTTTTCTTGTTAGCAGCACCTTCTCAAATACTCGACTGATCATTTAGTAATCTGAGTAAACAAGCGTGTTGGGTGACCTGTTGAGTTACCAACAGAATATAAACTCCAGAAACCAGATTATTGACAACTAATGTTTTGCCTACAGTGCTGCTCTTTCTTGTTGATGGATCCATTCAAATGACACGCAGTTCACCTAAAGAAAAAAGTGAAGGCACACACAAAGTCAATGGCAACTGCAGGCCTAACCAAATGTCACTGTGGTAACATTACAAGGTAACACGATAAAAAAACAGCAAGCAATAGGCTACTGTACAGTTAGCAATAACCATAGAGAGTTGTGCACAGGTGGACATGCGTAAACGACATTAGACCAGCATTAGACATTAGATCACATTGACAACTGATTTCCAGTGGTTCACTCACATGATTTCACTGTACATGTAGTGTTTTGGTTGAAAGTCTTTCAGAAGAGGGGAGCGCAACAGCGATCAGACCCTCCCAGGCACAACTAGAAGCATGCCAGAAGGTAGACGGTGAAATGGCAGTGATTTGGCCCTTGGGTAAAACACCTTGAGACAATTTATTGTTTTGGCAGTACATAAATTAAACTGAATTGAATAACTAGCAGTAGTAGGCCCAATCGTAACTTTTGTTTTGTACAGACTCATGCCCTGCAGCCCATAGAGATGTTCATGTTTTTGAACAATCTTGCACTGCAGCCTTACCTTGCTGACTGGTATGGGAACCAGTCCACAGTTACTTAGATAATTACAACGTGGAGCAACTTTCTCTACACTGTGATAGGGTCAGTGAGGATCTGGATAACAGAGTAGAAAATTAAGGGAACGTTTACCGGCGGACTTCAAGGACTATGCAGACACTAGTCATCCTGGACTGCACGGTGCTTCTCCAAAGTGAAATTTTCTCTACATACAAGTCCAACTGTTCTCTTAAAGGGTTAGGGTCCCACTGTTCTCTTAAAGGGCTGCTTGGAGTTGAGCTCCTCGAGGGGGCATCACAATCATTTCTTCACCGTATGGCGGATCTATCAGTGACAAACATGTCATATGAGACTCTGGAATTCTTCATCTTTTGAGAGCTGGGATGGTCATCATAGTTGACCGAGGTTGTCCAAGGTTGTCTTCTTGATGTCTTCTTGTAAGATCCATAGGCCGGCATTTCTCTCTGGCAGATCGCAGATGTCTGCCTGTGAGGTCGGGGGGGACCCAGACCAGGGCACACCTCAGGGGGCAGGTGGAACACGTCACACGCCAAGTGAAGGAACACAAGAGAGACTTTTTCGAGAAAGGCATTCGACAGCACGGCGAAAGAACTTTGGGAGAAACAGGTGTACTGCTTTCACTGGTTACCTGTGTGAGGTGAAAGGCAGTACGTGTCTAGATGTGTAGACACTGTAGGCTTAGTTTTATTCCCTTGTTTTGTATGCCTTGTCTGTGTGCCTTGTCTCTGTACCGTGTTTGTGTGCCTTGTGTTGTGCTTAGTGTATGTATGTAGGTATTTTGTTTCTATGGCCAGTGTATGTACTTAGTTTCAGGTTAGTCTCTGTGCCTAGGTGGGGGGCCTGGCTTGGGCCGAACAGGTGCCTGTGATTGGGCCAAAGTACGACAAGCAGGTGCAGAGTACTGGAGTACCTGTGAGTACGGCCGGTATGTTAAGAAGCCAGAAATGTAAAGTTATTGTATGTTATTAAATGGATATATAGAATAAATGCAAAGTTATTGAATATTGTATGTTATTGAATGAATATGTGTAATAAATGTAAATTATTTGAGTATTCGGTTTATTGAAATACCTTCACTTTTTTCAGTTTAACTGTACTGAGATGTCAGTTGTGCTCACTTACCTTTCTTCAACAATTACCATGATCCTACCAAAACACTACGATGATCATCTATGTTCATTACACAGTTAGTGAATTACCATATAACATTACACATTCAAAAATATAAAGTATACAGACATACATATGACATTTTTGGCTATATGATAGGATAACATACGTCCTTTTACTTTTCCTAACGCAGTCAACCAAAAGTACATTATTGGCTGTAGCCATAGTTGTTATGAGTGATGCCTCTTTAGGCAGAGGCGAACTGACTCCCTCACACAAGTTGATATTGAGATTTAACATAAATGTAGGCTCTGAAGGAAGGAATTGTAATAACAGAGGCTATCAATAACAATACTACTGCTATTAATATCTATACACATGAATCGATCTATACATATTTTTGGTTTGGGGGGGATCTGTAAATTGTACCTGTAAATACAATTTAAAATGTTGTTATTATTTTATAAATAAAAAAAGTGAATTAGCAGTGACACGGTCTTTCAACAGAAAGCGGAGTATTGGCGATAGGGGGCAAAGTAACCTAAGACTAACCGTCAATTTATGATCGCCCCCGTATTTAGTCTTTGATTTGTTATGATAGTCCTCTGCCCAGTCCTTTTTTTTGGCGCGGGGCATTGAGTTATTCCAAAACAGTCACATAACCGCGAGTCAGGTTTGTTATATTTTACCACTGTGATTATACTTGTTCGGTAGCCAAATGCATCGTAAACTAGTCGTTTTACTACATTTCCTCAGGGAATTCCACATCCTCAGATTCCAGTGTGAAGTCAATCAAAACAAAAACAAAAACTTACCAAAGTAGAAATCCACATGCGAAAGAATGTCCGTGTGTCCGCACATTAACACTACATTTATTTCAACCCTTATTAGAAGGTAATATGATATAACTCGGAACCAATGCTTCTACAGATCAAAATGGGCGGCTCTTAAAAGAGCCTTTGGTTGGTTTTGTGTTAAATATAAATCTTTAACCGCCGAAGCCGTACAGAGTGCGGCCCTGACGCTTCAGAGCATAGACCACATCCATGGCGGTCACGGTCTTTCTCTTGGCGTGCTCGGTGTAGGTGACGGCATCACGGATCACGTTCTCCAGGAAAACTTTCAGCACACCACGAGTCTCCTCGTAGATGAGTCCGGAGATTCGCTTCACACCACCACGGCGAGCGAGGCGGCGGATAGCGGGCTTTGTGATTCCCTGGATGTTATCACGGAGAACCTTGCGATGACGCTTGGCGCCTCCTTTTCCGAGTCCTTTACCTCCCTTGCCTCGTCCGGACATTTTCTTTGACTTTGGATCACAACAAATGCGAAATGCGCTTTCCGGCAGTGCATCGATAACTTATGGTAAAGAAGCGGACCTGTTAGAAACCCATATGTTTTGGCGGTCATTGTTAGACGCCCGCTACGCTTCTGACGTAAAACAGCATGATTTTGCGTCATTGAAGATACGCCCATGAAGGAGACTACGATGGCTTTATTATCTTATATACGATGAAATAGACAAATATATGAACTTCACTCCAACACGGTCATTCGTTTCTTCATGTGTATGATGTTTCTTGGTCGTTATAGAAAGGTACGAATAAATTTGATTAAAATTGGGGACTATGCAGTGATTGGCTCTTACAATTTACGTGTCAGCCAATAAGGGTTGACTGCATAGCTATATATAACCTTTCCACACGCTCAGCATTCATTACATCACTACTTCAATTGTTTGAGAATTTCCCTGACTGAAAATGAGTGGACGAGGCAAAACCGGTGGCAAGACCAGGGCGAAGGCAAAGACACGTTCATCCAGGGCTGGACTCCAGTTCCCCGTGGGTCGAGTTCACAGGCTGCTCCGCAAGGGCAACTATGCCCATCGTGTTGGAGCTGGAGCTCCGGTCTACATGGCTGCCGTGCTCGAGTATCTGACCGCTGAGATCCTGGAGTTGGCCGGCAATGCTGCCCGTGACAACAAGAAGAGTCGTATCATCCCCCGCCATCTGCAGCTGGCTGTGCGCAACGACGAGGAGTTGAACAAGCTGCTCGGCGGAGTGACCATCGCTCAGGGTGGTGTGCTGCCCAACATCCAGGCAGTGCTGTTGCCCAAGAAGACTGAGAAGTCCAAGTAAATTGCTGTTTTTTCAGTTCCATCGAAAAGGCTCTTTTAAGAGCCACCCACTTATTCGTATAAGCTCATATTATTCCAATTTTACATTGCGCTCCCAAACGTAGTGGTAGTTCCAAGAGGGCGGGTTGAATAGAAGGAAAAAAAACAGACTATAGCGTTCCTCCTAGACATAAAACATAGTTAGTCTGAGCTACGCCTCTGGGTAGATATTTCAGGCAAACAATACGAGTCTTTTTTTTCTGCAAAAAGGGGGAGCGATCCTTTACTCCACATAGGATGGTTAAATCGGCATTAAGTGAATCCGCGTTTAAATTTGACAAGCGTGTTAGCATTGTTTCCCCAACTGCTCAAATCAGGCTAACTGTTCACTGCCTATGCGCCACATCTTGCAGCACAGCTGTTACTATAGCAACAGTGGAAGTGAACAGAACGTGCAGGTCCGGTCGACCATTTCCAACGATGTGATTGGTTCTTTATTAGACGGCAGGATTTCCAATTACAAATCCACCATGTTTACCTGTAAGGGATTTCCCCATTCATTTTCCTGTCAATGATTTTTGTTTAATGTATCTGATAGTAGATTGTAACTAAACTACGGCGTGGGAGTGACTGTCGTCATGTTGTGTTAACGCTTGTTTGCATCTTTATTATCCGGTATGATTATAGATAGCTCTATCTTCCACATTATGTTAAGGTATATCACACAGATGGATACACATTGCAGACATGTTATGAACTAGCTTTAGTATCCAGCTGTATTGCTAATGCTATAATGCTAGTTTCCCCCGGTTTGTACAACAACATCCAAATGCCGCGCTTTTCTCTTAATTGTTACTTTCTCTTAATTGTTTTATTTTTTATGTCTGGATGCACAATAAAGTTTCAGTTAGCAGAGCTCAGTCTCAGTATGCATTATGTATGTCTCCATAAATAGTCTCTCTAGCATACGATATGGCATAGTAGCCTGGTCTCTTTCACATTTAAATATCTTAAAGGTATTGATGGAACAACTCTGAACTATGACCCTACCCCCTAAAACCAATGGCCCTGGACCCTGTATTCTTCAAGCACTGGCAAAGCCACTGCCAGATGTGTCCTTCAGACGTGGAAATGTCTGCACCAGTGATGATGCAAGGGCCCTTTTTGTGTCAAAGGTCTCTATTGAAACACTGATATTCTCACCAAGCACCGTCGCTGGGCAGTTCTGATGAATAGGTCAGTGGTAAGACCACCAAGGACGATTTCCCTCATTTCTTGCCGACAGAATTTGACACCATCTTCTCGAATGGGACTTGATTTGAAAAAAGCAGTTAGAAAGCGTCAATTGTCAAATGACTTTTTAGAATTGTAATGCCTCCATGTCTGTTTCAAGAGGAACTGACTGAAACTCTGGAGGCATCTGAGGCCTGTGAGGGTACATCTGGGGCCTGTGAGGGTACATCTGGGGCCTGTGAGGGTACATCTGGGGCCTGTCGGGGTACATCTGGGGCCTGTGGGGGAGGAGGAGGAGTGGAGTCCAGTGGGGGGACACCATCTCCAGCGTGGCACGTGCTGGGGTGTCCCTCCGTCTCTTTTGCCAACGCACCTTTCTGACTGTTTTAGAAGAAGGAGACAACAGGCAAAAAAAACAAGTGAGCAGTTATGTTTTGTTTTCTTAACCATGTTTAAAAATGAAGACTCAACGACACTTTACCTCTTCTTTGTCTGTCAGGGCTCTTACTCCAGGCCTTCGTCTGGAGGTCAGAGGTCAGCGCTGGAGGTCAGAGGTCAGGGCTCTTACTCCAGGCCTTCCTCTGGAGGTCAGAGGTCACGCGCTGCCTGGGCCTCAGTTGAGTCGGTGTGCACTACTGTGCTTTCAGCAGTCTGTTCTATGACATAAGAAGTGCAAAGAATGGCATTGATAAAATGTAAAAGGCAGGATGATTTAGCAGATGCACAGAGACCTGTAACATCAGGGAATCAAACCTTATAAAGCAGCAACACTAACCGATGCACCACCACCACCACCACCACACACAATACATTTCACCAGGACAGACTAATTAATAGTTTAAGAATACAAAATACTTCCTGTAGTTGCTGTTATGTGAAGGGGATGGCCATGCCAGATGTATTTAACATGGAGTCACCAAGGAACCACTGTTATTACAAACTTACTGCCACTTTTAGGAACAATCACTTTCTGAAGGTTGTTGGTCCCTTTTTGGTTGGTTGAGGGTCTTGCGAAAGCACAGATCTGACTTCCTCAGTGTCAGTTTTGACATCTGTACTTCCTCATCGAACCCAAGATGCTCTTCAGAGGAGGAGGAGGAGTTACACACCACCCGAACTCTCTTTTTCACTAAGGAGGTGGAAGAGCCTCCTCCTCTTCTTCAGAGACCTCTTTCGCCTCCTTAGTGACCACAAACAAGGCCCTTGCCCATCTCAAGTTTCTTTAGTGGTGAGGCATCAGCTGTGTGAAAAGTGCCTCGCTGTTGCAATATTCTGGCACATCGGATTAGACACACCGCAGAAACTGTGTCTGTGAAGCAATGTCAAGATTCCTAGCTTTCAAAAGTTTGGCATCGCTAAATGTTCCCCTCGTCTTGTGGTTTCTGGATCTGTCAAAGATATAAAACACAGAATGATTTATGACTTTAATTACCCTGGCCACATAAAGAAAAAAAAAAATCTTCGAAACACAAAAGTGCCTTTAGTGGTGAAGAAGACAAACCTGTTTTCCTGTTCCGAACTTGCTGCTGGTGGCTGACCATGTCCCTGCTGAGGTCCTGCTGTTGTTTGTTTAGCCAGCCCACCTGCCCTGCCCTGGCCTTCCATGAAAACTGGACCACAACTTCGACTAGTGCGTAACTTGCAATTACAGCAGTTACATTTCTGCACTTCTTTCTTTCTTTTTTATTTCATTTTGTTATATTTCTTAGGTAAAGTAGTATTTATTTATTGTTACACCAGGTTCTATTGCTCGTAGCTTGAATATTCTCTCCCTTGTACGTCGCTTTGGACAAAAGCGTCTGCTAAATGACTAAATGTAATGAAATGTAACCGGCCAAGCCCTCTTCCAAGTCCTCTAGGTTTTTTTTTTTTTTTTTGTTGTACTGTGGTTGGGGTCAAGCCCTTCCCCTTCAGGCTCCTGATGGCACTAAAAAATGTTGCAAAACAAGTTGCTGTTATTTTAGCATGTGCTGGAATGTTGTGTGTACTTACCTCCCACCCCTTTCTGACTCGGTTTCTATAGCAACACCCAACCCGGAAAATATTTTTTTCTTTTGAACATCCACTAAACTTTGCACTCCAACTCAACTTGTTCTCAACATTCTGTATTGCCAAGTGAGAATTCAAAAGTCTACATGTCCACAAATTAGATTTTTTTTTTGGACCAAATAATAGAACATAATATGATTTGGAGCAGTTATTTGAAACTGTATTGTAGACTGTGTTTCTCTCCAAAGTACACTTGAACCATATTTATTTTCAGTTGACAAACAGGAGTTCACTGTTGCTTTCATTTTATTTCCCTACGTGTCACTCATATTGGATAAAAGCATCTTGAAATGGTTAAGTATACTAATAATTAAGGGTGGAGTATTAAGCAGACGCTTAAGACCAAAGCGACACACAGTACATATATAGTTGACAAGATAGCACATACACAGTGTCAGCCACTGATGCTCCTTCAAGAAGGGCAGGTCCCTACTTCTGTGCTTCTGCATCTCCGTCACGTTTGTCACAGGATGGTTTGCATGTCTATATATGAAGCAGGGAAACGCCGTCACGTTTGTCACAGGCTGGTTTGCACTGTCACAGTCCTTTGGTCCTGACTTTGCCCCCTCATTTACATTTAGTCATTTAGCCGACGCTTTTATCCAAAGCGACTTACAATATGTGCGACTTACAATGTATACACATTTTACATTTTACACTGATGGCACACTGCACATTAGGAGCAATTAGGGGTTCAGTGTCTTGCTCAAGGACGCTTCGACAGGGAATCGAACTAGCAACCTTCTGATTACTAAACGACTTTCCTGTACCACTGCCGCCCTCTCCATTAAATCTTTCTAGGAGTTAATCTGTGAAAAAGTCATAGCTAGTGTCATGACCTCCACGCGGATGGGCCCCCCTTTATGACCCGAGGATCTGCTCAAGGTTCCTTCCTGTTAGCAGAGAACTTTTCCTTGTCCCTGTCGCCTGTGTGCTTGTGATGTGTGCATGATGTGTGTGTGTGATGTTTGCGTATGTTGTAAGTGTGTGTGTCTTTTGAATGCCTGGCTGGTGGCTGTGGTCCCAGAGTGTAGGGTCTGCCCACTGGGTGTGAACACTCATGTGTGATGGCAATGTGTGTGTGTGTGTGTGTGTGTGTGTGTGTGTGTGTGTGTGTGTGTGTGTGTGTGTGTGTGTGTGTGTGTTTGTTTGTTTGTGGTGTGAATGTGTGTTTGTGTGTGTGTTTGTTTGTGGTGTGTGTGCGTGTGGTGTGTGTGTGTTTGTTTGTGGTGTCTGTGTGTGGTGTGTGCGTATGTGTGGTGTGAACACTTCTGATTGGTTGTCACAGATCTGGCATATCCCCACCCCTCTGGTCCATCCCTACTACTACTGCTGTTGCTGCAAAAAAAAACAGAACACACACACACACACACACACACACACACACACACACACACACACACACACACACACACACACAACAGAACACACACACACACTCACACTCACACTCACACACACACACACACACACACACACACACACACACACACACACACAACAGAACACACACACACACTCACACACACACACACACACACACACACACACACACACACACACACACACACACACAACAGAACACACACACACACACACACACACACACACACACACACACACACACACACACACACAACAGAACACACACACACACTCACACTCACACTCACACACACAAACACACACACACACACACACACACACACACACACACACACACACACACACACACACACAACAGAACACACACACACACACACACACACACACACACACACACACACACACACACACACACAGGTCAAACTCTGCCTAGTTATCATTATATATATTATTTAATTTGTGGCCACTTTCTGTCAACCTTTCTCATATTCGCAGCATCATCAAACAGGCTTATGTTTTATCAAGATGGAAGCTCTTGCTCTCGCTACCTCTCTCAATCTGGTACACACACTCCCACTCTGGAGGTTTGCTCTGAAGAGTGCTCACCAAGACCGGTTTAACCCAAGAGATGGCCCAAGAGATGAGAAAAACAGCTCCAAACCTGGCCCTAATTGATACTGCCAATGAATGCCTCCTATCCCAGTGTCCATCCTGACCCAGTCCAGTCAATAGAGGCCACATAGAGAGGTAGATAGAGAGAGCGAGAGAGACAGTGAGAAAGAGGTAGAGAGAGAGATAGGGTGAGGTAGAGAAACAAGTAGAGAGAGAGAAAGAGAGAGACACGCTCTAGAAATACACACACTCAGTAGATAGAGGGAGGTAGAGAGAGAGAGAGATAGAGTGAGGTAGAGAGAGAGAGAGATAGAGTAAGGTAGAAATACACACACTCTAGTCCCCAGACCAGGTTGTGGAGGGATAAACAGACATTGTGGAAGAGCAAAGACCTGTATTAAGACTAGTGGGTCAGTTGCTACTGGTCAGTTACATAAAACAGACCAAATGAAATCGAACACCACCACAGATATAGACACACACACACACACTCACACACACACACACACACACACACACACACACACACACACACACACACAAACACAAAAGCATTAAAGTACAACTGAACAAAAGCAGGAGGGCGTGGCCTCTACATGTGTTTTGGAAACACAAAACAACAGAGCTGGCGGCCTTAACAGCAGCAGCGCAAGAATGAATGATTCTTTGGAGAAAAAAAAACAGACAACAGATCGACAACTTCCACACAAAAACTGTCAATACAAAGCATTTCAAACAAAACAGTGTTCACAAAAAAAAGCCTTTCGTTTGTAGTAATACTGAACAAAAAGATCTGGTGTCTACTACATACTCATTGGGTTTGTTCTTCAGGCTTTAGGCGAGAGCCTTTCACCAGCCATTTGCACGAGTTCTTTCTGTATGAACTCATTTACATTTAGTCATTTAGCAGACGCTTTTATCCAAAGCGACTTACATATGTGCGACTTACAATGTATACACATTTTTACATTTACACTGATGGCACACTGCACATCGGGAGCAATTAGGGGTTCAGTGTCTTGCTCAAGGACGCTTCGACAGAGAATCGAACTAGCAACCTTCTGATTACTAAACGACTTCTTTACCTCCTGTACCACTGTCGCCCCCATATCATCAACTCATAGTAGTAGCTCAGATCTCTTGGCTAGGCCAGGTTCAATGCACAAATACAACGAGCATCACTGCACAAGCCTTGTGCCACAGATCTGATGTCGTCCAAAATGATGATCTCCATCCACAACAATGCCGATGTCCTCATATTGCCCA
This sequence comes from Clupea harengus, assembly GCF_900700415.2. Lineage (NCBI taxonomy): Eukaryota > Metazoa > Chordata > Actinopteri > Clupeiformes > Clupeidae > Clupea > Clupea harengus. The sequence goes on along the minus strand of NC_045175.1, from coordinate 12,112,584 downwards.
AGATGTCCGTCCACATTGATGATATACATTCCCAGGGGGGTGTGCTGCTGGTCTCTGAAGTGAAGTGTTGATCATTTGTGGATCATCCAACACATACATTAATCCCAGCTTCCACTGATGTAATTGTGAGACTTTTTGTTGCGATCCACATCCAAATAGGTCTCGATTCACACAAATGTTCCACCCCCTTCAAACAAAGGGCCATGGCGCAACCTTTAGGCGGCAGTCTTTGGAGGCAAAACATAATACTAGTAACTATTTACTTACCTCTTCTTTTCTTCTCCAACCACTGAAATCTTCCTCTATGATCATTTTTCTTCTGTATGAAATCGTTTCCGACATCTTTACTCACAGATTCTTGGTTACTACGTCACGGGGCGGCAGTGGTACAGGAGGTAAAGAAATCGCTTAGTAATCAGAAGGTTGCTAGTTCGATTCCCTGTCGAAGTGTCCTTGAGCAAGACACTGAACCCCTAATTGCTCCTGATGTGCAGTGTGCCATCAGTGTAAAATGTAAAACGTGTATACATTGTAAGTCGCACATATGTAAGTCGCTTTGGATAAAAGCGTCTGGTAAATGTAAATGTATGTCTGACATCATTAAGCAGATCAAGTCTCAACTTCTCAAGGCTTTTCATCAGCTTCTCCAGGAGGGTGAGGTGGGCAGTAGTTTTTGGCTGGGAAACAGTCAGTCACCACATGGACTCGCTTTTCAATGAATTAAGCCTCTTCACCCTGTTGCCGTCGGGTAGACGCCTACGTAGCCTCAATTCAAGGACTGAGAGACTAAGGAGGAGTTTCTACCCACAGGCAGTGAGAAATGTCAATTTTTTTAATTAAGCACCTTTTTAAATGTATTTATTTTAATTTAATTTAATTACATTTATTTTGTTTTATTTTATTTTATTCTATTTTATTTTATTTTTGCGCAGTGTGGAGCGTAGACCCTTTTACATTTCACTACACTTGTTGTATGTGACGAATAAAATACTTGAACTTGAACTTGAAGAGAGACCTCTGGACAGCCAAGGCTGTGCATCTTTGTCCTGTAGTTTGCCATTTTATATCAGAATCAGAATCAGAATTATTTTTATTGCCAAATAAGTTTACACCTACCAGGAATTTGTTTGGGCATATTGGTGCTGACAATAAACATAAAAACTGACAACATTTACATTTACATTTAGCAGACGCTTTTGTCCAACGCGACGTACAAGGGAGAGAACAGTCAAGCTAAGAGCAATAAAAAGCATGGTGTAACAATAAATACGACTTTACATGAGAATTAGAAAACAACAACCTAGAAAAAAAGGAAACAGAGACTGAGATAGAGAGAAGACAAAGAGAAGGGAGTGAGATAATTTCTATGAGGTGTCCAGAACAACATACTAAAAGTCCTAAGAAATCCTAGTTGAGGAAATATGTTTAATTCTCATCAATCTGAGATGTGTACTAATAATGCATGGCAAAAATACAACTCAAAAATGTAATTTTTTCCTTTACTCCTATCAAAATAAAACTTTGCACAATGAAAGTACCCATGAAAAGTACAAAGTTTTGTATTACAAGTTTCTTTGAAAATTAATTTTAATATGCAAATGAGCTATACACTAATCGAAAGTCTGTCGTAAAACGCTATTTTGCCTGGACTAATATGCGATAATGTCTGGATGCCAGGTGCCTTCTACCTACAACAGAATAAGTTAAGAAAAGGAATATAAGGGAAACCAAAGACCTATAGCAGAATAAGATAAGAAAAGGAATATAATGGAAAACCGAAGTGACTGTTTTCTGTTTCTCAGAATGTTCAGTTAACACTTAAATAAAGCATAAGGTAAACAGACTTGTCTGTTCCATAACACTGCCGTGTTGGCTACTGGAATAGATTAGCAATCCATATGCCAGGTAGCCTGAAGATGTGGCTGTAGTATAAGCCAGCTATAGGCATAGTTCATGTTAGACAGCAAGCTAGCCTCAATTGTCTACATAGGTGAAGTTAACGTTAGAACTGTGTAATCGTCGGGCCGAAAGCCCCTGGTGCTTGAGGTGAAAGGCGTGGTTAGCAGAGTCAGGTAAGAGAGGTTCAGCGCCAAAAGATGATACTAGTCATTATCAAATAACTTAAATAAAATAGAAATTCAAAATGGAGAATTGTTCGAGCTTGTCAGCAAGCCAAATCAGGTATCTGTTTAATATTTGGGCTATTAAAAATATGCAATGGTAACTTTATCAAGTAGGGGAGTGATAGAGAAATGTAATGAGGACATTGTTATTGTATTTTAATCTGCTTGCTTATCCTGTGTGCTGAGGCCTACAGCAGGAGGCCTACTCTCTTGCTGAGGCAAACCACCTGTTTTTGTACTGATAGTCATGCATACCGCTCTTCTCTCAAGGACATCGTCTGAGATCACTGCTGTAACTTTTGAAGCGATGGGACGGGAGAATACCGCCCTTTGTCTGTCATGAAACCTGTTTTTTATACTCACATAAGGCTGGCTGTCTTGATATTAATTTATCTAACAGGGGGGAACAGTGGTACAGGAGGTAGATGAGTTATTTAGTAATCGGGAAGGTTGGAAGGTTGCTAGTTCGATTCCCCTCTCCTCCTTACCAAATGTGTAAGTGTCCTTGAGAGAGACACTGAACCCCTAACTGCTCCTGATGTATAAATGTAAATTCCTTGTAAGTCGCTTTGGATAAAAGCGTCTGCTAAATGACTAAATGTAACAGGGAGACATAACTAACTCAATTCTAATACTTTTGATAGGTGTCCGTTCTGATTCAGTTGATGGGCAGATACGACATTTCAAGTTGCATGACTACCAGGGGTCGAATCGCATCAATCACAACCGGGGCGGCAGGAGGTAGAGAAGTCGTTTAGTAATCAGAAGGTTGCTAGTTCGATTCCCTGTCGAAGTGTCCTTGAGCAAGACACTGAACCCCTAATTGCTCCTGATGTGCAGTGTGCCATCAGTGTAAATGTAAAATGTGTATACATTGTAAGTCGCACATATGTAAGTCGCTTTGGATAAAAGCGTCTGCTAAATGACTAAATGTAAATGTAACCCAAGTCTGTTACAAAAAAAAGAATTTGACGTACTGTTCAAACATTTTCTTTACCGTTGAGTCCATCATTGCCCTGCCTAACCACATGGAATCACACAGCAGGTTATCAACATCTGCAACAGTAATATTATTACCACAGGTGCCAGTAACCGTATTATCCACGCCTTTACTCCTGGGAAGAGTTCAGCCAACCAGTCATCATCACTCACATTTTGTCATTCCTGGAGATTTTGAACTAATTTGTTTAAATCCTGCGTGCCCTTATCTATTGTGTGACCATCTTCATCGTTCTCTGGGATGTGTATGTGCGGCGTGTGTCACCTACAGTACAGGAAACACACCCCTCCTGACACAGCTGTAAGTTGGTCTAACATATTTCTATTCTGAATTGTCATCATTCTTAATGCAGTTAGCTCTTCTTTTGGTCGCTTTTTCTACTGTTTGAGGTGATAAGGTGTTAATAAATGCCATAAACGTCTGTTTACCTCCACTTCTTTTGCTGTGCTGGGGGTCATTCTACTACATTTACTAAGTTATTCCATTTAAAAGCATGGAGCTCTTATGTCTCCCGTCCTCTAAATAGAATTACTTATGTAATGTTCTTTTCTCGATCCTCAGGTTTTCTGTTAGCAACTAAACATTGTTGGACTCTCTCTCTGGTGGCACTACTAGGTCTGTTGATCATCAGGACCAAAACCTCACGCCACAAAACCAGCTTCTTCCCGGCTGCAGTTGGCCTTATTAACAAGGCCCGGGACCCCCACCTGACCTGGACTCTCATCCCACCCCCACACCCTAAGTCTGTGTTACATTAACACACATTACATTACATCACACATTGCTCATTCACATTGCACTCCTGTTTTGCTTTTTGCACTCTACTTTCCACTTTACTTTTTTTTATATTCATTGTTTATATATTTGTATCGTATATATTGTGTCTTTTTGGTTCTTATGTGTAGTACTTTTCTTATGTGTAGTACTTATTTGTGATTTTATGTTATGTGTAGTACTTATTGTGTTTCTATGTTTTTATGTTTTATGTTTACTGTAAGCACCTTCACACCAGAAAAAAATTCCAAGTAGGTGTAAACCTACTTGGCAATAAATCCCATTCTGATTCTGATTCTGATATTTTGACCTTTTCTGTGGGACCTTTACCTCTGGCATGCAGACTGGATTTGTACTCGATTTTCCTGTAGGTGGTTGAGATTTGAAATTGGTATTGTGATCATTTCAGTTATTCCCTGAATGTGTGGCTAATGCAATCAGACAGATTTTATATTTATCATTCAAATCTTACACTGAGTAAACTACTTCCTGCTGAGTGCGGCATATGCGAACACACATAACACTAGGACCGATTCACCTTTTGACCTTGTATCTTAGCGTAGATGCGTCAGTTATCGGACAGTTTGTTGAAAAATCGATATGCTAAGTCTATTTATAGATTAACGTTATGTATAAGGTTAGCCAAACTTACGGTTTTCGAGAGAGATATTTGTCCTTTTTAACTTGTAAGACTCGTTTAACACCGCAAGAAAACGTATTTCTAAAAATTTATATTAATGTTTAGGGTGACACGTTAGACACGTTAGACATTTATTATAACGGTATTGTAATTGTACTTTTGTTCGTGGAAATACAACATTTTAATCTAATTCAACTTTGTTTAAGTTAAACTGTAAACGCAACTACGGAAGGCGACCTTCCTCACCAAATCGCGTTATTCTCCCGCCCAATTTCTCAACAAGTGCCTTTCATATTGACATAGGTCTAAACGACCAGAGTAATCGGATTTGGTCTCTGTAAGCATCCGTACTTACATTACATCATGCTAGCTGTTTTTAGCATTTGAAATGACAGTTTAAAATCACAGTCAAACTTCATCTGGAGAGAATAAATCTGACAGTACAA